>NW_008692126.1:0-11765 GCF_000695815.1 Acanthisitta chloris
GTAAATAGTCTCTCTCCATCTTTCCTACAGGCTCCCTCCAAGTACTGGAGGGCTGCAATTATGCCACCCCGGAGCCTTCTCCTTTCCAGGCTGAAAAATCACAGTTCTCTCAGCCTTTTCTCATAGCAGAGGTGCTCCATCCCCTTAATCATCTTGGTGGCCTCCTCTGGACTCACTCCAAAAGACAGATGCCCTTCATGTGCTGAGGACCCCAGAGCTGGAAGCAGCACTGCAGGTAGGGTCTCACCAGAGCAGAGGGACAGAATCTGCACCTCACCAGCTGCCTACGCTTCTGGGGATGAGCCCAGAACATGGGAGGTTTCTGGGCTGCCAGTACACATGGCCATGCTGTGTCCATCTTCTCATCCACCAGCACCCTCAAGGTCCTTCTTGACAGGGCTGCGCTCATTTTGTTAGGTCATCTGATGAAGCTTGTGGGCAAGCAGGAACTGTTTCACAGCCCTGACTCCTCAGCCCATGAAAAAGTCAGCTAGCACCATAGCTGAGAAGATAGTCTGGGCAGCCTGGGTGATAGTGCTCTACTCTGACTACTGATTTGTAACAGGTACAAAATGTGAGCCGCTGCACTCTGCTTGTATTAGCTATGTGATAAGGACAGGAGGCATAGCAAAGTCCTTCCTTGTCTGTATCCAAATTATCAGTAGGAATTGTGTGATTGACGCTTTTTGTGCTACTGGTTCTTGTCACCAGTGCACCTGTGTGCATTTTAGCTATATTATGAGCTCATGGGTGTCTAATCTAGGTGGCATAAAGGTGACATTGCTATTGTGGCAAGGCTTGTTATTTCAAACATCTTCCATGTCTTATTTTCTTAGGGAGAATTCTGCTGTTCTGCCCTCCAAGGGAATGTATGAGCAAAATTGTGATTACCTGGGGGTTATTGGATTTCTCTCCAATCACAGAATCATAGAATCAACCGAGTTGGAAAAGACCTTCAAGATCACCAAGTCCAACCCTACCGTGGTTACTAGACCATGGCACTAAGTGCCACATCCAGTCTCATCTTAAAAAACTCCAAGGACGCTGAATCCACCACCTCCCTGGGCAGCCCATTCCAATGCCTGATCACTCTCTCCACAAAAAATCTCTTCCTAATATCCTACCTAAACCTCCCCTGGCAGAGCTTGAGTCTGTGCCCTCTTGTCCTCCTGCTGGTTGCCTGGGAGAAGAGACCAACCCCCACCTGACTCCAACCTCCTGTCAGGGAGTTGTAGAGGGTGATAAGGTCTCCCCTGAGCCTCGTCTTCTCCAGGCTAAACACCCCCAGCTCCCTCAGCCTCTCCTCATGGCACGTGAGCTCGAGTCCCTTCAGCCTCGTTGCTCTTCTCTGGACCAGCTCCAGCACTTCATTCAATTTTAGTGAGCTTAAGTTGTGCTAGTGAAAAAGTAATTGTTGCTTGGATTGGGCTTGGCTCACTTAACCAGTGGGTTTTTCATGTGCACTGGGAATGCATCCTTGCTTTTCAATTCAGTGTTCTGGATAGAACACTGAAGTTATTGGCGCTTGATCTTCTGGAGTTAGGGTGGTTTCCTGCTTGCAGTGGGAACAGAGTTAAGAGCCAGAAACTCTTGTTTAAATCCCTTTGTTGTTTGCAGAATACATTGTGGCCTCTGGCATCCCCTAATTGTGCTGCTCTTCGAACTGATAGATAATTATGGTAATTATTCTATGTACCCTTTGTGGGAATGTGGAGAATCCTGGAGAAGTATGCAGCCTCTTTAAAGTTGTAAAGCAATACATCTTTGAGTATTAATGGTTTGTTAAATTTATTGAGCACTTTGGGACTTGAATGAAAGACGTTATATAAATGGCACTTAATTATTGCTTTTATTAGAGAAGGACTTGCACAAAAGCAGCAGTTATCTGGGAATCTGTGAGAAAGAGGCCTGCAGCATGCTACCAACATCTGCTACCACTTAAAACTTACAACATGAGGCACACATGGAGGAGAAGTTCTGCAGTCACCGAGTTGTGGCAATCCTTTGACCAGGCTGTCCATATGTTGCATATATTCAGTACACCTTACCCCGTGGGAAGTACTCAGCCCTGATAGAATTATCATAGGGATCGTGTGATACTCTGCTTACAAATCTGCTTTGAACACTGCTATTTCCCTTCTCACAAAATTGAGCAGAAATCTGCGCTGATATTTTTTCATTCATGACCTCAAGTGTCCTCACAAACATGGGCAGGTCTGTTCTGAAGAGCACAAAGCAAAGTTTTCCAAGGCAGGTAATGAAACTTTCTATTTCTAGGGGCCCTCACAGCTCCTTAAAGCTCTTGAGTTTCAGCGTGTGGAAAAATCCATTAGTGTGTGGTGTTTGGCAGCACAGTTTGATTTGCTTCTGGAGCAGTGGGAAGCTCAACCCCTCCATTTGAAGAGAAACTGGGAACCTGGCAACGCTTTGTGAGTCATCTACCCAGTGTCTTAGGAGGAGAGAGGATGAAACTTTCTACTCCCAATGCCAATGACTGTGCAGCCCTATTAGGCCCATTTCCTAGCAATTTCCCTAATACTATGATGAATTCACTGACAGGTTTGCTCTCCTCTAGCCTTTCTGTGGTGTGAACTACAGAGGGAACATTGCAGGGCAAAGGGATTTATTTTAATGGTTCTATTTATGTTTGTATTAGGGACCAATAAACTCTCAACTGGCTTATGACCAACAGCTTTGCTCACAAACCCGAGGAGCAGGTAGTGGTGACTGGTGAATTTTTGTGTGTTGACTGAACTGAACTAAATTCTTCCCATAACAGCTAGAATGGATCACTTAACCACTGTGAGAGTATATGCAGCTAAAATCAAAGCCTGTAATTCATTAAAGAAAGTGCTACTGTTCTCATTAACCTACTAGTTAAATATAGTCTTGGGATATGGAAGCTTCTAAGTCTTGTTTTGATATCTGGTTTTGGCTTTTTATATTGTATAGGACCAGGAGTTGTGAAATTGGCCCAGGACAGAATCTGAGGTGTAAGCAGCTCTGCTAGGACACACAAGATCCAACTCGAGGTTTAGTTTTATGTCAGGTTGAGGAGAAGTTTGTTTTTTAGGGGTCTTCCATGTCACACAGACTTCTGATCACAAGGGGAAGAGAAGAGAGGGCTCTACCTCCATCCCCTCTCTGGTCTCTCAACCAGACTTAAACTCCCTGGGATGCTTCATTTAGACCCATCCGGTGTATTTTTTTCCAGGGATTGTCACAATGGCATTTCAACTCTATTTTATATATAAATACTTCATGTATTTATGCAAACCCTTTTGCTAGTGGTTGGGAGGAAAGGTCATTTTTCTGAGATTGATCTTCTGACTTTGGCAGCCTAACTACAAATGGAGGCAAACAAGAGAACCATTTCATAATCTAAGTACTTTGCTTGTGTTTGATCTTCCCTCCTCTTATGACAGTTTTGTTGCTCCTTCCACCCAGCATAGGCGAATCTTCCCTCCAGTAACTGCCCACACATGAATCCATACCCACAAAGGCCTGTGGTTGCTCAGCACACATGGATTACTAATACTTCAGCTAAAAGCAGTGCACTGTGCTCAGGATGGCTGTGGTTGCTCTTGCACTCTTTTGCCAGAGTACTAGGAAAGAAAATTGCCTCCATAGTTCATAGTTTCATGGCTCAGTAGAGAGTGGTTCCATTCCCTTTACTTAGTATGCCAAAGATAATTGATTCCCAGATAATTTAGTGGTGACAGGAGCTGTAATTTCCACAGATGAATCTCTGGGTTCTGCTTTTGACCGTGAGTCCACAACTTTTCCCACTTGCATGTTGGATTGGAAGAGTGGAAATGTTAATTTGGGCATGGGAGGTTAGTCCTTTTGCAAATGGCTCAGGAGAACGGAACTTGGTATTCGTGCATGGATGTGAACTCTTGTTTTGCAGGAATCTTGTTCTTTTATAGAAAAACGGATACATATTTTCTTCCAAAGGCAGGCAAGAGAGCTTTGCACTTATGATTTGTCTGTATTTGCCTAGACTTGGAGAACTGACTGCATCTCAATTGTGCTAAGCAGTGCTTATCATGTGTCATTCCCAATCCAAACTCCTTGGTTTCACTGCTTCATGCTCTTCTCCGCAAAGTAATTGATGCTTGATGGGATAAGTCCCTTAGTTAATAATGAAACTAATTTTGTTCTTCCTAGTCTTGAAGTTTCTCCTTAGGAACAATTAAAGCTGATTCCCTGATGCTTTCACTTTGACATTGCTTTTGATGTTTTTCTATAGAATCAGACAAGGTGTTAAGTAAGTATTGATCATCCCTTGTGGTTTAGAAGCCAGAAGTCAGAACCTCAAAGACTGAAAAATTAATCCAAAATTCCTTTTTCTACATCTTTTTTTAAAAAATATTTTAGGGCTTGTTAGTTCCTACTCCCCAGGCCTTCGTAACTGTAACTGCTAATGAGTTTTTCCTCACAAAAATGACTCCCAGAGCAGCATTTTGAATGAAATATTGGATATTGCAAGAGCTGAAAATGTTGATTGTGTGGGATATTGTTGTTTTGTTCTCTGTGCCAATTCTAAACATCATCGGTGGTCTTACATATCACTTGGAGTCTGGCTAAAATATTTATGTGCTCATCTTCAAGTTGTTTACATGAAAGGAAAGGACCTGGGCTGGAGCTGAGGCAGATGGGATGGCCCTGATGTGAGCTTTCCAGTGTTAAAAATCTAGGCTCTATATGGTGCACATGGAGCATCTGCCTTGCTTATGCATTCCCCAGCAGGGGAACTGTGGGCAGGCTCAGCACCAGTGCAACTGAGAAAGATCATTTCCAGTCTTAGGCTGAGGATATGTCCATCTACAATAGCCCATGATGTCAAGGTGAGAGAAATCCTGTGCTGCTGCAGCTCAGTTTGTACTCTAGTTTTCTAGTGGTTGAGATCTCTCACGCCTAGCTACTGCTGAGTTTATTCCTCGGGACCATCCAACATATCTATATCAGGGATTTTATTGGAACTGAAGAGAAAACATGATCCTTGTGCATTTTATACCCTCCTGAATCACGGGCTGGATGAATTTACTATAGCCCTTGCAGTAGTTTCAGGAAATGTAGCTTTATTCCGGATGATGCTCCGTCAGAGCTGCTCTGAGGAGACGCTCTGGCTGACATGCAGCTCAAGTCTTGGCACTTGCTCCAGAAACGCTTCTGCCAAATGCTTGGCCACCAAGTTCCTGCTCCCGAGCACCAATGACTTGCTCTTTGCAAGGTGGGGAACTGCTGGGGAAGGGAAGCATTTCATGAATCACAACTCCCACGCCTTTGCATATCCACTAATTCCCAGGCAAAATACTTTAACCCTTATTCACACAAGATGCCACCTTTACCCCAGAATCTTTTCCATCTGTCCTGTGGGTTGTTGTTGGAGTGGGATCCGGACCTGGAGTAACGATGAGTCTCAATATGAGTATGGTCGTTCTCCTTTATTCTTAATACTTACAAGATATATATAGATATTCACACAGAGTACATGAACGCAGCGGATACATGATTGGTTTATTGCCCCTGTCCCAGTGTCCAGGTTAAACTTATGATTGGAGCAAGCAGGTGTCTGTCCACATTCCAGGATGTTTTCAGGAATATCAGGGAGCTTGTTGACACTGGACTCAGAGCCGGTCAGAGCCAGATCTGCCAGGCAGAGCTCGCTCCTTACCAGCAGTTCAAGGCTAAGTCACAGCTGCTGTAGGCCTTACACCACACTACAAGCTGGGTTGTCAGCTTCAAGGAAATCATGTCCCTTTTCGCAGAGCCATTCCTCCACAGGTTGTCATGCATAAAGGAGATGAGAGACTCTGGGGCTTCTCTGAAACAACAGATACCTGGCCTGAAATACATGTGTGCCTGCATCAGACATTTGAGTTTACCTTTGTGACTTCTGTTCTCTCCCGTTCCTGCTGTCAAATGCCACCAGCAATACAGAGAAAGAGGATGGAGTTAGCCAACAATTTGCCTGTAGGAATATCTTGCAGCATTACAAGAAATAGCATCAATTTTGAAGTGGGTACATTGAGAAGCTTTCTCAGCTCTGCTAGCTTACAGTGACACTGTGCTCAACTTTCATTGCATATGTATGTGATAGTAAGTCAAGAAGGATATTTCCTTTGGGTCTTCAGCTAGTGGCAGGGATTTGTTGCAGTATGGCCTGTTTTAAGCAACTAAAAGCATATGCTGACTGGTGTAAGATGCTCTAATATGGCTTGATTTTAAGATTTGCATGTGTTGTTACCAGACAGAACCCATTCAATCATTTGTCTGAACTCTTAGACACTAGGAAAATTGTACTCACTGAAACAGATGGTATTGTGTTTGTATTGTTTGTGTGAGTGGTTAAAATCTGGGCTTCTTAGAGATGGGACAGCTCTGAGAGGAAAATCTCCTTGGACTGCATGGAACTGACTATCAGAAGCATCTTCTGTGGCCCCTGGGGAAGTAAGCAGGGTAAGGTGGATGATCTTTCATGGGCTGGAAGCTCAGCCTCAGAAAATAGGGAACATCAAGTCAGATATTTAGTTCTCACCATAAATATTCTTGAGCTCACTGTGTAGAGAAGAGACAGGTAATGGTGTCTTCACTGGCACAGAGCATGTGAAGGAGCTGGGTGTGAGTGTCGGACAGCACCCAAAGCTCTTGTGATCTTAGGGCATTAGCAGAGCCTGGAAAGGAAAAGATTGGGATTTTCTTGCTGGTGTGAAGCAGTGAATACAAAACACCCTATTGTTGGGATTTTCTACCATATATTGGGGTGGTACGAATGGTGTTCTTGCGACAGATCTTTCTTTTCCCATATCCATGAAATAAGGATGATCTCTTGCTCATTCATCTTCCTAGATGTAATGGAACGATATTTGTCCTGTACTTTGAGTTGGTGTTTGGATATCCAGTGAAATGGATGGGCATTAACCAGCCAAATCCCACTAGGCTTGTCCTCAAAGAAATTCCCAGGGCTGACACTGCTGGCTAAAATAAGTATTGCTCAAGTATGAATAGGGCCCCTTCAGTTGGCTGATGACGTTGAAGGCTGGCAGGAGTGATTGCAGCTGGCTCATGCTTTGAGGAGGCAATGCCAGGCAGGAGTTTGTCACTAAGTGACTGATACTACTACCTCCACCCTGCTCCCCTCCCTCAAGCTAAAGTTTTCCATGGAAAATTTAGCTGCGTTGACTCTAGCTGAGGCTTTGGGCATAGAAATATCCTTGCACTACTGCAGCATTCAGGTCTTTAATAGAGCACATCAGTAAGCCAACCCTGTGAACTTACAATCTGGCTAGTGTGACCATCCAGTGATTGATGGATGAAAACCACCCCAAAACGTTGATTATTATTTTCTTTCTGGTCATGCCTAGGGTGTTTAGGTTACAGAGGGGGAGTGACTCAGCTATATCAACATCTGAACTGCTTTACAACACTGTCTTAATTAATCATGTAAAGAGGCTGAGCAGATGGAGAGTGAAGATCACTGCTGGGTTGAATCTTGGCCATGGTGAGAGGCAGCTCCTCTCTAACTCAATGATAAACCATTCACAAGTTTGACTGGCACTAAGGATTAGGAACATTTGTTTTGGAACGAATGCTTATTTGGTTCAGGACTGAGCTGCAGAGAATTTCAGGATGTGGTTCTGACTTTTTCTCGAGCACAGATTAACATTTAATTTTCTTCACAGCTTCATTTAATGTGATGGGTTACCCAGATTTTAAAGAGTTGTTTCAGCCAGGGGCAGGTCTTCAACAATCTGCAGGTTCACACCAGGTATCTATATCAGAGCCAAAATTAAAACACGTGTCTCCAGTGACTTGGTCATCATCCCTGTAAGGGAATTATAGAGGTGCTTTTCCTTTGTGTTATATGAGAAGAAAGTTAGGCTGGAGTGTCTGCCTTGACAGTGTTTTTCCTTTTCCAGTGATCTGAGGAGAGATTCATTCCTTCCAGTGGCAATGAGAATTGCCTTTGTGTTCAAGCCCATAAACTGCGAGAGATGAAGCTGAACACTATGTACTGATTAGAAGCATAACTTTGCCCAAGAACTAAAGATGCAGGAAAAAGAGTCACTGCCTTGGCAGCAGCCTGGAACATACAGCAAGTTCCTAGGTGGGATTAAAACCATTTCTTAATACCATTGCAGAGAAATCTTGGAGACTGTCTTGCAACAATTGCTGCAGGTTTCCTGGGAGCAGAGAACTCAAGAAGGCCATGGGGGAATTCTGCAGCCTTTTTCTAAACCAAACCAGCTGCTTAAATCTCTGGCTTAAATCTTTGCTTCAAAGCTGAACATGCTCCACTGCTCCAGGCAAAGTCATGCACTTGAATTAGAAAGGCTGAGGCACTCTTTTTCTGTCTGGGAGACAGAGGCACAAACACACATAGAACAAACTGTTTTGGTTTTTTCTCTTCACTATGTCAGGGTGGGGAAGAGATTTTTTAATAGGAATGAAAAAGATAATCTCTAATCCTTTTTCCATTTGGAATCTGATGGGGTAGGAATCACACCTCTAATAAAAAAAAAGAGAAAAATATGTTATTGGACCTGTTGAGGACACGAAAAATGTTCTGCATTTCAGTTCAGCTTCAACAGCTGAGCTTGGAAAAGAAAGTCTGTAGAAGAAAGAAACATTGTTTTAAATTAAACCATTTCAGGCTCTAAACTTGGAACTTTTCCCTTGAAAAATGTTGCGGCAAAACATTTTGAGAAATTTGAAACTTCATACTCATTTGGAATAACTCTTTCCTATGAACATTTTTGTTTTTCATGAGGTCTCTATTTGCTCCAGTGAAATATTCCTAAATAACTTATGACCCTAAAAAAAGTTCACTTCCCTGCATTCAACCCAACTGTTATTCAAAGGACGTTTTGGATGAAGGGAGAATATAGGTCAAGAAGATATTTGCAGTCAGGAGCACTTTAAGTTCAAAGATATACTCATCCATTCTGAGGAAGAGACCAGTGTTCTGTGAAGGCTCAGTGTTTGTGGTTTTCCTTCTGTTTTTAAATTTCTGGCTATAAGCATCCCAGAATTTGCTGTTGGGCTTTGAATACTCATGGGTATTGGAAATTGATGAGACTTTCCCATCACATATCCTCAGGTCCTCAAGGTACTTCAGGCCAGGGTGGGGAAAGGTTCCTGGCTGGGGGAATTCAGAACATTGAGAGTAGGTTTCTGCAGTGCCTAGTCCTCTGGAGTGGTCTCTTTCCTTCTTAGTGATTGGAGAGCTACTCTGCCTAGCTGTATTGGATCTCTAAATGAGCGTGGTGTGATAATCTCTCCATGAAATCCGGGCTGCCGGAAGTGAAGACCTTCCAGTACCTGAAGGAGCCTACAGGAAAATAGGAGAGAGACTTTTTACAAGAGCCTGGAGTGCCAGAACAAGGGGAATGGCTTCACACTGACAGAGAGTTGGTTTAGATTAGATCTTCAGATAAAATTCTTCCCTGTGAGGGTGATGAGGCACTGGCACAGGTTGCCCAGAGAAGCTGTGGCTGCCCCATCCCTGGAAGTGTTCCAGGTCAGGTTGGATGGGGCTTGGAGCAACCTGGTCTGGTGGAAGGTGTCCCTGCCTATTGCAAGGGGTGGGATGAGATGAGCATTCACCTCCTTTCCAATCGAAACCTTTCTGTGTTTCTATGATAAGTTGACACCCATGCACACAGCGTTTCACCTACAGTGACTGACCATGACATTTTTATTCTGTCTGGTTGTTTGGGGGGCTCTGTTTGTTGAAAGCACAGCCACAAGGAAGATGTCTGGCACTGTGCCTCCTGGGTGATGTCATAGACTATGATTCTTGAAAGACTGCTACGTGCACAGGAAAGAATTTGATCTTGTACAAACAGAGCAGCCACGTGCAGTTATGGACAACTTCTGTGTTCTCTTTCACAGTGAATATGTGCT
Organism: Acanthisitta chloris; assembly: GCF_000695815.1. Classification (NCBI taxonomy): domain Eukaryota; kingdom Metazoa; phylum Chordata; class Aves; order Passeriformes; family Acanthisittidae; genus Acanthisitta; species Acanthisitta chloris. Next base: position 9,913 of record NW_008692126.1, read on the forward strand.
GTCCAGCTGAGATGCATCCCTTCTTGTTTCACTTGCCAGCAGTTTTCAGCTGACATGTTTGCACGAAGGCAACACCAAGTAGGAGCTGTATTAACCATTTCATTTCCCCCCCATATTCTAATTTTATCCTTTTTTGTTTTTCTCTGTCTACTGTTTCCTGTCAAACACTCTTGATTACAAGTGTACCAGGGGCTTGTTTTCACTTGCCATTAGCTGAGGACATTGTAAAACTGTAAAAATGCAGGCAGAGAGAATGGGACTCTGAATGGGCATCCTGGGCATGGTGGGACTGTGGTCCTTAAAATTTCTAGACCAGCCAGACTGCTGTCATCTGACTTTCTCCACATTGCCATTGGGCAATTGGTAGAGGGATGACCCTGTGTGACATGTGACACAGGGTATGAGACAAATCTGGTCACACAGTTAAGGTGGTGGCTAAAAACCCCTGATGGATTGCCTCTGTTTCTGCAGAAGGACCTGGGCATGTCCCTGAAGCCAGAGAGGGATCAATGCTCCACACAGCCAGGAATACTTGGTGGCCCACGGTTTCCTGATGAGCTGGTACCAGCTGTGGGATATTAATGGAAGCTCTGCAGATCACAGCTTAGGCAGGGCTATATTCAGGTATGAATTTGCAAAGGCTGTATGTGACTTTCACTAGACAAGCTCAAAAAAATGGCAAAGCATAAACCCATAAGAGTTTGAGAATGCAGAAACTCTTCAACATATAAGAATATAAGAATGGTTCTGCTGGGTCAGATCTCAGATATACCTGACTTGACATCTTGTTCCTATGATGATCTAGGGGTAGAAATCTGGAGAGAGCATAAATATAAAGTATGTATGTATCAGCACTTCTCCCAGCTGCTCTCCAAACCTCCAGCACTTCCGGCTGGGAGGTGTCCTGAGCCAGAGGTGGCTTCTTTCTGTTTGTTAATTCTCACTTTGAGTTCAGAAAATATTTTTACTCTCCTCTAGGGAATGGCAGAGGACCCTGGATTCTGGATGCAGGGGTGTAACCAGCTGTCCTGGATGCAGCATGACCTCCTGGGTGGGACTGCTGAGCACAGGTGTGCATGCAGGCGAGCTTGGTTGTGTTCCCTGTGAGGTTGTCACTTGCCAGGCAGCCTGACTCAGAACAGCTTGTGATCGTGGGGTGCAGGAGGTGCTAGGCTGCTTTCAGTTCCTGCCTGTGGTGCCAGAGCAGCTCTGAAGTGTCAGTGTGGGGGTGAAGAGGAGATGCTTCATCCTTCTTCAGAGAGAGGGCAGCACTCTCAGCTACTAAACTGGTCAGTGAGGAAACTCAGGCTGTGGTAAATCTATCATTGTAATTAGAAAGTATGCACTCTGCAGAGGCTGAATTAGCTCTTGAGTTAGGAAACCCAGTTTCCTGCCATGAGCAGCCATGTGTCCTGTCTCTTCATGAAGTTACCTTGGATGCTATGGTTTCCCTGTCCGTAAGAGAGAACATGACTAGGCTTTTGCTTTCACCAGGGCAGCCATATCCCTGTCACTTTGACAGGCACATTGCAGTTCAGACCAAGTCTAATTTGCATTAGGCAGCACAGGTTGATGAAGTCAAACACATATAAGATAATGCCAAGCAATAGCCCTTGCCATATCCCTGGACCACACTAGAAGTCACTCTTGTTCTGTACTGAGGCTGTTCCAGCCTGGCAGCCTGTAAAGAAATATGTCACTGTTAAAGATGCATTTAAGCCTAGCCCATTTGTCTGCTGATGGAGACATTCCTTGTCTGACTTCCTCATGAATCACAAGAAGAGTGAAAACTTATTTGCCAAGCCTCCTACTCGTTTCTTTTTTTCTGAGAAAATTAATCCAGGGTCCTGACG
>NW_008692126.1:11783-16017 GCF_000695815.1 Acanthisitta chloris
CAAGCCAAGAGAGAACAGGAGGGACATCAGGACCTGGTCCAAAGTCTTACAGCTTCCTTCTTTGTTTGCACCATGAAGTTTCCACACTGGCTTTGGAAGACCAGAGAGTCCAAACACTAAACTGACTAGTGTGTAATATGCAGTTCACTAGTTTCAGCGCATCAAACTGACAGAATGTAGGTTTAGAAAAGATACTAGGAAGAAATTCTTTCCTGTAATGGTGGTGAGACACTGGCACAAGTCGCCCAGAAAAGCTGTGTAAACACTTCCCATCCCTGGAAGAGTTTAAGGGCAGGTTGGATGAGGCTCTGAACAACCTGGTCTAGTAGAAGGTGTCCCTGTCCATGGCATGGGGGTTGGAACAAGAAAATCTCTAAGGTCCCCTCCAACCCAAGCCATTCTGTGATCCGGTGAGGTTAGTGGGATCCAGGTAGAAAGGCTGCTTTTCCTCCCTATCCAGATTGTGATACCATTCAAAGAGCTTTGGGTAGGACTCCCAGAAGCACTGCATGCAGCTCTTTTCCAGTGTAATCACCATGAAATCATCTCTCCTTATTGCCCTGTTCATCTGCCTCTAAAAGAGGGACTTTAGTAGTCACTTCCCAGCCTGAATTTACAGTTGTTTAGTGCTTAGAATGCTTTGATGGAAGAGTGGATGAGGATGCAGATCCCAATGGACAGGAAAATCTTGGGGTCAGAGTTTGAATCCAGTATTCAAGAGATTGATAAAAATTTTCCAGGGTTTTTCTGTGTCTTGGGGAGCTACCCTGCTAATAGGGACACTGTTACTTTAAAGACTGATGCCTGCCTTCCTTTTTGTGCACTGAACTAAATGTTAGAACCTCACCCACAAGCCTTGCTTTAATTTAAATTTTGAACAGCAGACAGACACACATGCTATGAAGAATTATGGGCTGTCACTACGAAGGATGCCATCAAATGACTGAGTGAAAGGGAACATTTGCAAACTAATAAAACGTATTATTAAGGGGTTTATTAATGAAAGGCCTTTGAAAAAATAACTCCCTCCCCCTCAGAATGCTTGAGGTTATACTTTTGTAATCTCTTTTACTTTTCAGTAAGCTTCATGGAAAGATAAATACCAAACAAAATGATGGAAGAAGCAGTTACCATCATATGGGTCAGTTTTTTGGGACCTTGGAGATTTTGTAACAACGCATGTCATGTGTCTGTCCAGTCCTGCTATTTTGCACAGATGTAGTGAACTTCACAGTCTGTTCTAATTAACACCAGGCCTAATAAGGAGTTGTGGAGTGATAATTCAGGAGTGGTGGGAACAGGGAAAAATAATTCATCTTGTTATCATTTGGTTTTGTTTAGCTAGGGAAAATGTTCACAGGGATGGAAAATATGCCTTGGCACTTTAGGTTCATTTAGGAAATTAGGTGAATAGCTGGGAGACAGGGGAACTGGTTTATTTAAATGTTTTTTGGATGATGTAGGCAAGAATTTGCCTGTCATGTCATTTTTGCTTGCATTGGTATATATTGACTTTGCCTTTCTGAGCACCAAGCTAACAAGGCGAGAACAGTGATTACTTGCTTCGTTTTGCTGCTGGGAGATCACTGCTTTCTCCACAGCAGAGCAGCAGCAGTGTGTTCTTCCCCAGCAGCTCCAGTAATTAGTGCTATTTCTTAGTGAATGTAATATCAGCTGGTGGAGAGTACCTGGTCTGTGTGCCAGAGAGTGCTCTCCATAAGCTGGGCTAAACGCATCAGTGCCTGAGGAGCAGCAGTGCCACCTTTGCCATGGAAAGAGCTGGGGCAGCTCTCTTAAATCACTGAATATCTGCATCCTCAGCAGCATGGCCAGCAGGGCAAGGGAGGGGATTCTCTACCTCTACTCTGCTCTCATGAGACCCCATCTGGAATACTGTGTGCAGTTCTGGTGCTCCCAGCGTAAGAAGGATATGGAACTGTTGGAACAAGTCTGAAGGAGGCCATGAAGCTGGTTAGAGGACTGGAGCATCTCCCCTATGAAGACAGGCTGAGTGAATTGGGGCTGTTCAGCCTTGAGAAGAGAAGGTTGTGTGGAGACCTTATAGTAGACTTTGAGTACTTGAAGGTGCCTAGAAGGAAGCCAGAGAGAGACTCATCATTAGGAACTATAGTAATAGTATGAGAAGTAATAGGTTCAGACTGAAAGAGAGCAAATTTAGGTTAAATATATGGAAAACATTCTTCCCTGTGAGGTTGGTGAGGCACTGGCACAGGTTGCCCAGAGAGGCAGTGGCTGCCCCAACCCTGGAAGTATTCTAGGCCAGGTTGGATGGGGCTTGGAGCAATCTGGGCTAGTGGAAGGTGTCCCTGTCCATGGAAGGGGGGTGGAACCAGATGGTGTTTAAGTACCTTCCAACCCAAACCATTCTATGGTTCTATGATCTTTCTTCCTTTGAGAACCAGGTCCTGATTCTAAGATGGCTAAACAGGGGAGAAATGCCAACAAAAGAGTGGAGGAAAGCGAAGCCTCAAGAAAGGAGAAAATTTCTCTGTAAGCCCTTTCATGGGACACATGACAATGTGGAGAAGAGCATCCATATGTTCTGAGGGTCTCTGTACCTTTACGTTTGTTCAGCCAGTTGCTCACAGACTGAGTTACAAGGTGACTCCATGTCCCTTCTCCCTGTTACAGTGCTCCATTCCTGGTGTGTATCATCTGCTTTGGAAGCCAAGACACTTTTACCTGTGGTAGCACCCAGTTTGCTTACAATAGTGTATGTTGCTGAAGTAAAGGACAGGTCTTGCTGTGCAGTTCTGACTGTCCAAGGGTGAGGTGATGCTCCCTCATGCTGGTGTGCTGTAGGCAGGGTGAGGGAAGTACATTTCTGAGCTGGAGACAGCCTTTTCAGGGAAGCCAGGGCTTTCCGGGAAACTCAGCAATCTTTGTGGATGCTTGTAGGCTGAGGTACCCAGAAGAGAAAGGTGGGAGTTTATCCGTGTGGAGAAGAGGGAGAGCAAGGCCAGGTTACGCTGGATGAGCAAATATTGTGCCCTGACAGACTGGAGGGCCAACTGTGTCCTGGGGTGCATTAGGGAAGGCATTGCCAGCTGGTTGAGGGAGGTGATCGTCCCACTCTGCTCTGTGCTGGTGTGCTACTCAGCTTTGGGCACCACAATACAAGGAATGTATAAAGCTATTGGAGAGCATCCAAAGAAGGCAACAAAGATGGTGAAGGGCCTTGAGGGGAAGTCATATGAGAAGTAGCTGAGGTCACTTGGTCTGTTCACCTTGGAGAAGAGAAGACTGAGGGGAAACCTCATCACAACAACTTCCTCACAAGGGGAAGTGGAGGGGCAAGCACTCACCTCTTCTCTGGCTACCAGTGACAGGACCCAAGGGAATGGCCTGAAGTTGTGTCCGGGTAGGTTTAGGTTGGATATTAGGGAAAGGTTCTTCAGTTGGAGGGTGGCTGGGCACTGGAACAGGCTCCTCAGGTAAGTGGTCACAGCACCAAGCCTGACAGATCTCAAGAAAAGCTTGGACAATGCTCTCAGGCACATGGTGTGATTCTTGGGGATGTCCTGTGCAGGGCTAAGAGCTGGACTTGATGATTCTCGTGTGTCCCTTCCAACTCTGAATAGTCTATGATTCTGTGATGGAGGAGGCAGCCTGTACTTCAAGGGATGAGGTTTGTTTGTGCAGCACAGGGAGTCAGGGTCCTGCAGCTCTCCAGTATTGCTGCTGGTCTGACTGGTTGTGGGCTCAAACAGCTGGCAGAAAATGGATGATGCAGAAGAAGCATCTTTGGAGTTTGAAGCAGTAAAAGGCTTGGCTTTTTTCACAGCAAATATTTCTGAGAATCAGGATGGAGAAAAATTCATCTGGATTAGTTGTGTGCAGCTGGGAGCAGAGCCTCTGCCAGTTCCTCCCTCCTTGCTGTCACTGCAGAGGAAAGCTAAGGAATGTCTTTAAAGGGATTTCATGTGATGCAACTGTGTCTTTCTTGAGGTTTGGGAGCCAGAGGCCTTGCTGATGTCTGTCTTGCTTGCATCCAGTGTGGGTTGTCCCTGAGGGCTGCGTGCTTGCTCTCTGCCTTTGCAATCCAGCTGCAGTTTGCTCCAGATAAAATCCTCTGGTCTAAGGACACCAAAGAGCTGAACTGCTGCTCTGCTGAATGAGGCACTTATGTTATGTGTGGCTCTGGACAGCTCAGTGGGAACATGTGAAAGGGAGAAAATGGGATTTGCTCTCTGTTAGTGCTCACCACACTCTT
>NW_008692126.1:16029-47794 GCF_000695815.1 Acanthisitta chloris
TGCCCCTACAATACACAGTCCTCTGAGAGCTTCTGAGTACAGATGTTCTGTGTCACTTAAACTGTGCAGCTCCTAAAAATTCCTGGATAACACATCTCTGAGTGTGGCTGAGCTGACATTCACAGGAGCACAGCAGCAAGCAGCCAGGGAAAAGTCAGGTTGGACATCAGTAAGAATTTCTTCTTGGAAAGGGTTGTCAGGCATTGGAAGGGGCTGCCCAGGGATGTGGTGGAGTCACCATCCCTGGAGGTGTTCAAGAAATGACTGGATGTGACACTTAGTGCTCTGGTCTAGTTGACAAGGTGGTAATTGGTAAAAGGTTGGACTTAGTGGTCTTGGAGGTCTTTTCCAACCTAAATGATTCTGTGATATAGACCACAGTCTTTGAATACAAAACTGAGATGCTCATCAAGTCCTCCTGTTCAGGAACTGCCTCACCCTGGACGCATGGGCTGATTGCCATACTTCCCATCCTCTACTGATATAATTCCTGCATCTGGAGTGACACATGCCCAGCACGGCTGCTGCTAGGAAAGGAGGCCAGTGCTAAAGGATTTGAATGCAGCTGTGGCAGAACTGGTCCTAAACCTCTACAACCTGGCTCTGTCCTCTGCTGTACCCAATAGGGCAAACCCAGAGCACAGAGTTTACCTTATGTCTGAGGTTCTCCATCAAATCTACTTAAGAGAGGGGAGTTTCCTCCCATTGTTAGGTGGTAGCTTTTTCAGAGTACTTCCTACATGCTCCTACCATGTGTGTTTGAACCTCCTCCAGTGAACAAGAAGATCTCAAGGAAGAGAGAGCAAGCTATATGTGAGCAACCTGGTCTAGTGGAAGGTGTCCCTGACCATGGCAGGCTGTTGGAACAAGATGGGCTTAAAGGTCGCTTCCAACCCAAACCATTCTGTGCTTCTAGGATCTTCACCTGAGAGGGATTTTGACTGGCAGAGTGGGTAGGTGTATCAGGGGTATTACAGAGACGGGGGTTTGGACAGAGAGGTCTGTGAGTACCTAAGCTGTCTAAGAATGGTTTCCTGGCTGCTTGTTCTTGAGGTGACTCTGTTTTTAACTAAAGGAGTCACTGCCTCCTGTGCTGAGTAGGAGGGCAGGATCATCAGTGCAGCCTGCATCCTCTGGGCAATGAGAAGGAACAATGTTCTCAACAGACATCTTTCCTTTCTCTCTTAATGGTGTAAAATGATGAGGGCAGCTGTGTTTTATAGTTTCTGGTCTAAACCCACGCCACATTTTTTTGAAAGATTTCCTGTGTTGGATGCTTGTGGTCCTGCCTGTAAACTGATGCTTCATGAGATCCTTCCTGATAGTCCTCTGTCCTTTCTTCCCTTGGTGGTTCATACTCTCCAGTTCTCCTTCTAGGTTTGCTTTTGCTCTCTCCTCCTGCTTTCTGAACATCCTCTTTAGTACCCTTATGTTTCCTTCAACCTCTCCCAACTGACAGTGTGATCAATGTGTCTCAAAAGTATTTAAGTTAGTGCAATGAAGGTCTGTGGTTTCCTCTTATGTCTAGGCCTGGTTCTGCTACCTCAGGTGACACCATGGTTGGGTGCATGGCCAAGCAGTGTCCATGAACTTACTCCATGTAAGGACAGCGGAAGGATGGAGGCATCGTAGGCAGTAACTGTGCCATTAAAGTTTGAGTGATAAACATATCTATAGGGATACACAGCTCCATGCTGTAGTTAGCTGTGTGAAGATGGAAAAGTGCTGATTGAGAATGTAGGATTTGGGTAATTATTTTCCCAAATACGATTTCTTTGAATACCTTTACATTTGACAAGTTTAAAAAATAAAAGGAAATAATAGTTTAAAAAATTGTCTCTAATTGATAATCTGCCTGATAATTTAATCACAGAATCCTGGAATGTTTTGGTTCAGAAGGGACCCTCAAGATCCTCTTCCAAACCCCTGCCATGGACAGGGACACCTTCCACTTAGAATAATAGAATCAACTGTGTTGGAAAAGACCTCCAAGATCATCAAGTCCAACCCTACCATGGTTACTAGACCATGGCACCAAGTGCCACATCTAGTCTCATCCTAAAAACCTCCAGGGACAGTGAATCCACCACCTCCCTGGGCAGCACATTCCAATGCCTGATCACTCTCTCCACAAAAAATCTCTTCCTAATATCCAACCTAAACCTCCTCTGGCAGAGCTTGAGTCTGTGCCCTCTTGTTCTACTGCTGGTTGCCTGGGAGAAGAGACCAACCCCCACCTGACTCCAGCCTCCTTTCAGGAGTTGTAGAGGGTGATAAGGTCTCCCCTGAGCCTCCTCTTCTCCAGGCTAAACAACCCCAGCTCCCTCAGCCTCTCCTTATAACACTTGTGCTCGAGTCCCTTCACCAGCCTCGTTGCTCTTCTCTGGGCCAGGATGGGAGAGGACCAGGTTGCTCCAAGTCCCATCCAACCTGGCCTTGAACACTTCAGGGAAACATAAGTCTTAATGTGAAAATCTCTCTTTGGTCAGCATACACATTTTGCACTGGAGTCAAGGCAGATGGAATGTTCGGACCATTCATGCAGCAGTGTCTCACTCCTGACTGCATGCAGTTGGTTTGGAAGAATAAGCTTATTTAATGTTCAGACTATTAAAAACATCTGCTTTCCCATGTATCCTGAAACACTGCAGGATTTGAAAATGGAGAGCATGCATCATGCTTGTCCTAGCCACCATAAAACATTGACTCCACAGTTTAAATTGTGGGATTTTAATTATGGTGTAACTGTATTATTCAGTCCTGTGTAATGCACTTTTGGTTATGGTGCTGTCATCTCTTTTCCTGGCTTGGAGCTCGGCCACCTAGCCATATTTGAAGTGTGTGGGTAAACATCAAATATGAATAAGCAAAATAATCACTTCCAGACTAAACACTTTTCAAATTTGTTTAAGATATTGAACAAACTTCATCACAGGGAGATGTCTCTTCTGTGACACCAAGTTTCATCCATGTGTCATTGATGGTGTCAATTTACTTTTCTCGTGTTTGGGACTAAAAGTAGTGAATTCATTGAAATCCTTCTTTGATTGTGGTAAGTCTTGGCTGAGGGTCAGTCTCTGCCTTACATATTAGCATCTCTGAGCATTAGCATCTATGTCTTAAGTAGTCCCTCTGGAGCAAGAAGTTGCAAACTGTTACTCTCCTCTTTCACAGGGGAAAACTGGATCATCACCCTCTACAACTCCTTGAAAGGAGGTTGGAGTCAGGTGGGTGTCAATCTCTTCTCCCAGGCAACCAGCAGGAGGACAAAATGGCACAGACTCAAGCTCTGCCAGGGGAGGTTTAGGTTGGATATTAGGAAGAGATTTTTTATGGAGAGAGTGATCAGGCATTGGAATGGGCTGCCCAGGGAGGTGGTGGATTCACCGTCCCTGGAGGTTTTTAAGATGAGACTGGATGTGACACTTAGTGCCATGGTCTAGTACCCACGGTAGGGTTGGTCTTGATCTTGGAGGTCTTTTCCAACATGGTTGGTTCTATGGTAAGATTCTATGATCAACAATCATTCTCATCCGTTTAGCTTGGAATGACTTGGGAGAAGCTGATGACAGCTCCAGAGGAAAGCAGAGATTTGACATTGATTCAGTTTGCAACAAGATCCTTACTTTTTCAGCAAAAACTGTTTGCTGGTGGTCAGAGAGAAGGGAAGAAAAGGTGCTTTACATTTCATCTGTGCTGGAAGAACAAGTAGAGCCCATGTATGTGTGTGATTTCTATCCCCACTGATTCAATGTCATGCTTCTGATATTTTTAGGCTTTTTTTCAGACTTTTTTTTCTGTTTGGTTCTGATGTTATCCTGAAAGTGTGTTCTTCACTTCTTACTTTCTTTGCCTTTTTATTTAGTTCTCCAAAACACTGAGGTAGGACTCTCTACATTCATACTCTGTTTTGGAGACAGAACAGTGAGCAGTGAGAGTTTCAGCTGAATGACATGTATACTGCATCCACTACGGTGCTAATCTGGTTGCGTCTCTTACTGGTATGTCTGGCACCAAAGGCTGTGAGAGTGTCTAGTGCTTACAGGGTCCCATGTTATGTGGTCCCACAGGAGAGGGCAGCAGTACCACTATAGATGCTGCTCCAGAGATGCGATGTTTGGCCAAAGCTCTGCTCATATCACAGAGTAGGGAGAATGAAGTACAGCTCTCCTGTCTAGATATAATCTTTTTTTGGCTGATTTGTCTGACTTCCTGCTGTCTATACTTCTGCAGTTGTGGAAAGAGTTTATAACGCATCTGTGGTCCTTCAAGATTCTTGGCTCCCTGTCTCTCTGGAGGGAAGGGTGCTATTAAATATAGCCTCCCACCAAATTCCAGTCGGTAATCACACATAGACCATAGTCCCAAACCAACCATGGCTCAGACAGCAATGACCTGCTGAGAAACACTGCAGAAAGAACCAACATATTTCTCCCCTGGCCTTGCACAAGCAATGGAAATGCTGAATAAGAGCAAACCAAATAATGAGGCTGGTTCCTGTGCCAAAAATAAAAGACATGCCACAGTCAATAGTTATTGTCCAATGTTAATGCTGAGCTTTCATGTGGCCACAGTGACAGGGCTGAAAGTGGATGCTGTAAGGGTCTGGGATGGAGTCAGATGGCTGGCAGGGTGATAGATTCCCATCGGGAAGGTTTCCTTTGAATATAACAAGGCATTTAAGCACATACCCCAGGGAAGGTAGGAGATTTTGGCCCCAGTGTCAATCTTTGTGTTAAAGACTAGACATAAGTTTGAGCATCCTACTGGAGTAATGCTTTGGGTAAGAGTTAAAGAACAAGTTCCTGATTGAGCTCTTCCCTACCTAGAGATAGTTTTCATCTTGGACTTCTTTACAACTGAACCTTGCCTTCTCCTTTCAAAATACTCTATCTTGAATAGAAATGTAGCCTATTTCAACTTGCTCCTATACCATTTGTGATTGCTGAACTTATTTTTGTATGCTCAAAAGTGACATTTTTTCCCCTCTGATTATACCTAAATAGTAATGGACACATTGGAATCCATAGCATTCAGGGTTGGTTTTTTTCCTAATCATTTGAGTACAAAAAGGAAGATGGAGAGTTTGTGGCAAGTTGCTGTATTGATGAACAAATAGGCTGAAAGGAATTAACTTCCCACAGTAACTGCAGCCATTTAAAAGTCCTTCTGCACGTTCTTGGCCTTTCAGAACACATCCTTATTAGTGTGTTTAGTTAGAAAAATGTTTGGGTTTTTTCTATCTACTGAGAAATGCCTGTTCTGTTTTTTTCAGAACTTGAAGTTTTGAAACTTAAAAAAAAACCCCTTCCATTAATATTCCAAGAATAATCAAGATATTTTTTTTAGGGTGCTGCTTTCCTTGAAGTTTTTATGTTGCTAAGAACAGGGCGTCAGAGATGAGGCTGGATGCATAGTTCTGCCATGTTTATGAAGTCATAAACATATGTGTGATTTCTATCCCCACTGATTCAATGTCATGCTTCTGATATTTTTAGTCTTTTTTTAATGCATATTTTTATGCATCTGGATACAACATGGAAATCCTCAACCAACAACTTTTTGAAGTCTCTTTTTAATATAGTCATCCAGACTTACTCCACTAAATTATGTATGCATTGGATTTGGATAGAAGATGAGGTTAGAATCAAACTGATATTGTTGAATTGAAATGTGTTGTTAAGATTGCATTGTTTCAGAGAAGTATCCTAAAATTGTGACTGCTAATTGTATACACTTTTCAGTACCTAATTCATACTTCTACAATCGATTTGCAAACATCATGAGCATCAAACAAGTAAACTGGAGAGCAGTGTCTCTTCAATGCATCCTTAAAACAAGAATGTGTCATGACCTTTGGCTTTCTTAAGTATCAGGGAGCAAAGAAACAGAGTAAACTGTGTGTGTGGCCCCGAGTTTGCCATGCACCACTCATGCTCAGGTTCATTAGCATCAGTTCCTTCATTACCAAATGCGAATAAATAATGATAACAAATAATATAACCTGAGGCACCACTTAGTATGTGTTGTCCCAGGATGAAGAGCTTCACCCTGGTGCTGTTGCTATGTATCCCTATTGCTGCAACCCACTAGTGCATAGAATAATTCAATGTGTGGTATATTAGTGACTTGTTCTTACAGTCATTTCCCTCTCCCCAGTCTTATCACCTACAAAATTATCAGTAATGTTCTTAATTCTTCTTCCTGAATTCTGACATGTTGTGAATTGCAGCTGCCCATCCACGGTAGTGTTTAAGGCCAGGCTGGATGGGGCTTGGAGCAAACTGCTCTAGTGGAAGTCATCCCTGCCCATGGAAGGAGGGTTAGAACTGGATGATCTATAAGGTCCATTCCAATCCCTTAATATACTATGATGATCACTGGTGCTAGTGACTTTTTTCTTCATGTTGGGACATTTTCTGCTATCAGCCCACTTCAGGATAGCTAGTGACACCTCTCTTTGGTGATAAAAGTTTTTCATGGAGCAATTACTTCCCCACTTTGCAACACTGCTGATAGTGTTGGGGAAGGCCATGTGTTCTGTGTTACACAAGCAGCACACAGGTTTGAAGTGTTTCTGTTTCTTACAATCCAAATATACAATGGTGTAACTATCTTTATTTGTGCTCTGCAGGCACAAGAGATGCTAAAAGAGTAGAAATGCAGTCCTTACTACAAGATGGGAAGTAACCTGTGATGCTTTCCAGCAGTCTGTACCTGAAACCTTGACTTGGGTGAAGGGGCCTCCTCAGCAAGTATGCTGACACAAAGCTGGGAGAAATGGGCAATACCCCAAAGGTCTGTGCAGCCCTTCAGAAGGACCTTGACAGCTTGGGGACATGGGCAAGGAGGAATCGTGCCAAGTTCAGTGAAGGCAAATGCAGGGTTCTACACCTGGGGAAGAACAACCCCAGGCACCAGTACAGGCTGGAGAGCAGCTCTGTGGAGGAGGACCTGGAGGGACTTGGTGGAAAGTAAGCTGTCCCTGAGTCAGCAGTGTGCCCTCAGGGCCAAGAAGGCCAATGGGATGTTGGGTTGCATTAGAAAGAGCATTGACAGCAGATCAAGGGAGGTGATCCTGCCCCTCTCCTCCTCACCAGTTAGGCACATCTGGAGCACTGTGTCCAGTTCTGGCCTCCTCAGTACAAAAGAGGCATGGAGTTTCTGGAGCTGGAACATCTGTCTCATGAGGAAAGGAAGTTCCACCTGAATATGAGGAAGAACTTCTTTCTTATGGGGGTGACCACACACTGGAACAGATTTTGCAGAGAAGGTATAGAATCTTCCTCACTGGAGACATTTGAGAACCATCTGGACACAATCCTGTGCTATGTGCTCTGGGATGACCTTGCTTGAGGAGGGAGGTTGGACCAGATGACCCACTGTGGGTCATGACCTGAACCATTCTGTGAAACTAAAGCCAGCCAAGGGCTGGGAGTTCCCATTCTCTTGAAATGCTCCTTCTTAGTCTAGGCTTGGGGGATTGCTGGACTGTAACAAGTAAGGGAGTCCAGAGCAAAGGTAATGGCTACCTGCAAAGCTGCTGTGGGAGAATGGTTTGTACCTGAGCTGGGAATGGGTCAGGAACTGGTGGAGCAGTGCCCAGCAGCAGCCATGGGGTTGACCTGGAGGAAGCTGCTGAAAGCCAACAAACATTGGGTTTATACTGTTTCCAAGAACTATCTGGGTCACCTCCTTATCTGTCATTTGTGTTTCTCAAGAATAGACTGCTCATCTATATGGATATGAGGCCTCACTGCCTTGGGATTAAAGCTGGGAAATGCTTTTGGAAAAACAGATGATGTGCTGGAGGAGGATAGTGTTGTCTCTCTGACCTGGCAGGTTTGCATAGGGTTTTTTCCCATTAAGAGGAGAAATTGATTACATGATTTGGAGAGGTATTCCTAGGAAAAACCACAATTTACTTACACACCATGTACGTGATGTCCTGTTGCTATGATCTCAAAAGAAACAAACAGTTTTCTTGTCAAAAACCTCCAACTCTTTTTAGCAGGCTGTGCCCCAAAAGCTCTGTCTGTGTCCCTCCTCCTCCAGGCATGGCTCCTGCTTCTTCCTTTAGGCTTTCTGTCTACTAAGGTACTTGAAAGACATGTTACCTTTCTTTTATTTAGGTCTGTGATTGTGGATCCCAGAGTCAGTCACTACCAGTTTATAATATTCTGGAAGGACAAAGATTTTAGCTCTGGAGTAAAATGAGACAACGTTTCTACTGACTTGTCTTTTGCATTTGACTTTGGGCTGTATATAGCATTTTACTTTTCACCAAGTTGTATTCCTCACCCCTTGTGGTCATTAGAATAAGATGGAAAGAGAGGCATAATGAAGGATAATTGGATTTAAATCAGTGTTTGATTGTGGGAATGTGAAGCTTCTTTATGGCCTTAGTCTCTGTCAGGGCTAAGTGTGGAGGACAGCAAGGGCATAGTATTGAATCACAGGAGAGAGACTATCCTGCAGCAGGGTGGAATAATCTGGTCCAGGTGGGAGCATGTGTGCTATCCACAGTGTCTCAGAGCACTGATACTGCGTGAATGAGATGATGTTATATTATTGCATGAGTGGGTTATGTTCATTCATTTCAGCTCTGCTCTAAGGGCTGACAATAGTGAGGAAGTCTGTGCCAACCACACCTCCCTGAGGATTTCTTGGCTGTGTAGTTTCTTACGTGCTGGGCCAAATGATCTCCAGCAATGTGGGGCTTCCCCTTCCTAGGGTGGAAGCTAGTGTTGGCTCTGGGATTCCCCAGCATGCTCAGGCAGAAATGAATCTGCTTCTTGCATGGCAAGCTCAGATCTACTTTGAATGCACAAATTGATTGTACAGCATAGGCATTGCCTTCTGAGAGCTCGAGTTCACATTCACCATTTTGGAGGTCTTGTTGAAATCTTTGACTAATGAAGAAAATCTTAATTGCTTTTTGGACTCTGTGGGCAGGAAAAAAAGCACAAATGCAGAGAAATGTGACCATATCTAACAGATTGTAAACTGCAGCTCATTTATACTGTAACCTGATCATGCCTGAGCTGCAACAGGAAATTTTCCTTGCCATCAGAGAATTGTTTTATGTGTGTCTATTTCTGTCAAACCAAGTGGGAAAACCTTGGGATCCCATTCAACAGGTTGAGAGGGAGATGACTCAGTTACCAAACTTAGACTCTCAGCTGAGTTGGTCACCCTGTCCCAGTACACACAGTATTTGACACAAAGATTGATTCCTGTTGGCATGCTTACTGGGAATTTTTTTGTTGCATGTTGCAAAATCATGTCCTATTCACCCCCTGACATCTTCTGCTCTTTGCTGTGCCTCGTGGTGTAAGCTGGACCTTCATTACCCTCAATGAATGATAGGCAGTTTATAGCCTAATTAGGTGGTTTCAGTCTCCTCCTTGTCATTTCCAGGTTCTGTGGGACATTTTTTCAAACATCTCAACTGTCATGGCCTGCAACAGGGGACAAGATTTTCATAAACCTTTAGCAGCTGTGAGATACAAGGCTGGATTTTTCCAAAGCACTTACCCTATGAACTCCACTTCTGTAGAAATAGGTGGTGAATGATCTCAATTTCCACGGGTCTAGGGTTAGAGTAACAATAGGATTTTTGTAAAATCCAGCAGATACACTATCCTGTATTCTCTTTAAGACAAGAAGAAAATTCCAAACAAGAGATCCCAAAGGAGCATAAAATTTTCCCTGTTGATTTCAGCGCACTACATGGGAGCAGAGAGCTCTTGTGCACTTGCCCGAATGTTCCTGACTCTGTTTATCCTGTAAAATGGGTATAAAAGAAACAATCTGAACAAAACATGGACTTTTCAGATACGTGAATGTGTGATGTGGAGTTAAAAGGGCCTTGGTCTTGAAGTATCAAGACCTTTTGCAAATTATTCTTAGGGCAAACAGGTTTCTCCTAAAGTATCACCAGTAACAGTCATAGAATTAGGGAATGGTTCAGGTTGGAAGAGACCTTAGAGACCATCTCATTCCCACCCCCTGCTGTGTGCAGGGGCACCTTTCACTAGCCCAGGTTACTCCAAGCCCTATCCAACATGCTCTTGAGCACTCCCCAGGATGGGGCAGCCACAGCTTCTGGCAACCTATGCCAGTGCCTCACCAACCTCACTGGGAAGAATTTCTTCCTGTCCTGGCCCTGAAATCTGTGTCAATAAGCTGTAGAGTTAACACATGACCAAAATGAACTGGTTAAGTTGTATTTCTCTTATATCTGTTAAGCAAGAGATTGGGGATTTCAATCTCTGTTCAGTGAGACTATGTGAGACTGAGACTTGCTGTAATAAGCCCTGAACAGGCAGATAAAGGGAATGAATGATTCCTGCCCAAAATACTTGTAATTTGAATAGATCAAGAAGATGATGATGAGGGAGAGAGGCATAAAATTATGTGATTGTTTAAACAATAGGACCCCAAATTGTTACTGGGTTAGAATTCCCACCAGAATTCCCCCCAGATTGACTCACCTGCCTACAAGAATACATGTGACATCCCTGAGGTAAATGCCTATGGTTGTTTACTCCATTGGTTTGAGGAGCGACAGCCAGCAGGGGATGATGCTATATCACTTTGCTGCTAGCTAGCCCAGAGGGTCATGAGACATGATTGACTGAACCCAGTTCTTGGAGAAAGGCTGAACTTCAATTTCACTGCTCCTGTGGCCTGTTCCTTAACCCCCAACTAGAAAACGTTGTGTCCCCTCAAAAAGAGGTAATGCAGCTTTCTTCTGCAGCTGACTAAAATAATTCAGTATTCTTAATATCACCTGTCTTGGTGAGTGGAAAAGCCCATCAAAGCCAACTTTTATTGAAGTTAGCCATCTCCCAGATGGATCAGTGTAAAGGCTACAGCTGTGTAAGCAGGCAGCACAGAGCCGCTGCTCCCTGTCTCTGCAGCCTGTGTTCCTGGCTCTGCATGTCAATGTGGTAAAAATAACCATACTTCAAATCTAGTGAAAATATTAAGGGCTTAATTATCATCTGCTTTGGAGAGTTTTTTTCAGCTGAGACCAAGGAGATATGAAGAATTTGGCTGGTGTTCTCACCCAGCCATGAGAGCTAAAGCAACTCGGTGGCTACAGTATTTTTAGTGGCCACTCTGGCAGGAAGGGATTAGAGGGAATTGCAGCTACTTCAATACCCCCTTGCTCCAGGCGTGTGGTGTCTGTCCCCAGCAGACCCCTTGGCTGTGTGTAGCTTTATATGAAAGAAGGAAAGTAAAATCTATTTATAGGCAGCCTGAGCAGCCCATTATTCAAGGCTAGGTTGTTGACTCATGCCCATCTGATATCATTTAGAGGGTTAGATATTGCCAGTGAACAAAAATAAGTACTGTTACTCCCTTCTAGTCAATAGAATTAACTGTTCTTAAGCTGACATTTGTTTTTATGGTAGAAGTAGTATGTCTCAAGGGTCTTAAGTGTCTGCATTGCTGAATAGGTGCAAATCTGGATTTTCTTGGGGTGGTGGTGATGGAAACAGAAATATGATGGCAACGAAATTGCCAGAGAGCCTTCAGCTTTGTTGTTGGTTGCTTCTGTTCATCTCTGTTAAAAGAACCTGCAGAAATTATAAGAGAAGGAGACAAAAGGCAGTCCTGTTAACACCAAGGGTTCTTCCTTTTCCACAGAAGAGTCTTGGAAAGGCCCTTCCCTCCTCCTCCTCATCCCAGCCTGTCTCGGGAGTATTCTGTTTGTTAAATAGAAACTCTTCTGTTTCCTGTCTCTTGGCTTTTGGCATCAGTTTTGAAACCCTGAATCTCTCTCTGGGGATGTGCACTGGAAAACTGATGGGAACCCATTTCCTATCAGCAGCTGAGAAGCAATTCTTGGCTCCACTTTTCTGGGGAATCACAGTGTGCAGACCTGGACAGCATCATGTGCACTGTTTAAGAGACCAAGCACCTCTTGTGGCCTGAGTATGCAAAATCCTGAGGCAAATACTTACTGCAAACTTCAGGGCACAAGGGAGGTGGGAGGGGAAAAATATCAGCTCATAAAGCTTTGCCTGCTGGCTCAGGAGCAGGGAAAGAAATACATATAAAGTGAATATAGTTCTGTTCCTTTTTTAGGTCACAGCTGAAATTAACCATGAGATACTTAACACTGAAGTGGAGGAGAAAGACGAAAAACTTGGAGAGGAACTGCTTGAAAACTGATGAGCCAAATGTCTCTTTCCAAAAAGAAATAGGCAGGATTTGCTTGATCACACTTACCTATAAGATCCTGGCCCATTGAAGGGATGCTGATAGTTGTTCTGTGAAGTGAGTACTCTCTTTGGCTCACAGTAGTGGCCATGGTGCCTTGATTGTACTGTTAGAATTTAGGCTAATCAACACCAAATGGTGTTTTTCTTGTAGAACTGATTTTTCTGTATTGAGATGATAGTAGTCATCTCAGAAATATTCCTGGAAAGGTCTTTTCTTCCAAATGAGAATGGGGGCAGAGAATGGCACTCTAGAGCCAATATCTGAGTCAATCCCAACCCTCTGTGGGGTCTAAAAAGCCTTCTTTAAAGCTCTTCCCAATCTCACTGGATGTGTAAAGCAGAATTTATGCTGCTCCCCAGGATCATGCTGCACGTGCTGAGCTGTGCTCCTTCCATTTAATTAGAAAACTTATCTCAGACCTGAAAAAAAACCTTCCCTGATGTCAATAAATTCCTTTCTAATAAAAACACATTTTATTTTTCTGACAAAACAAGACATTTCACTAGGTGAGTGGGAGAGAAACCTGCATCCAAAATCACACAACATGAAAGCACATTACAAGAATACAGGCAAAGTGCTCATTAATAGTTAGAAGAATTTCTTGGAGAGGGCCCTGAGATAGGAAAAAGGTGTTTTTTGTTTTTTTTATGGTGATATGTTGATTAATGATGTGCTAATAGCTGAGGCATGTCTGTAATAACTAATTTGTTTTAAAAAAAATAGGCAGAGCCAAGATCATCTTTGAAGGGATATTTACAGTTTCCCAGCAGTGCAGATATTGGGATTGTACCCAGCAGATCTTGGGAATCATAGCCATGGTTCACTAAAGCTGAGAAAGCACATGCCTAACCCTACCCTTCCTCTATAAAACTTGTGATATGTATTGACAAAGCAGAGCAAAAGAAATACTGGATAAAGGGGGAAAGATTGAGTTGGCCAAGTCAGGCTGGAGGCCTGGGTTGGAGCCAGGAGCTGAAATCACCTCTCCTGAGGATGGTCTTCACTGTCATTGCCAAAGCCAGAGCTGACCTCCTCATGGCTCCTTGTGTGAGACCTCCTGCTCCACAGGACCTGCCACTTGGACCCACCTTCTTAACTTTTATCTTTTTTGCTCACTGGCCCCCAATCTGCTTTCTGAGCGGGCCACGAGCATCACAGTGAAATGCTGTCAGAGGGCTTTTCTGACTGGAAAAATACAAACTTCACCCCCATCCCCCACAAATGTCTACCAAAACCTTTCCCTGATCTGTTTTTTAGCCCAAAACTTCCAGAGAAGTTTAATGCCATGGTGGAGGACTAGGTTGTGCAGTGTGGTCTTACATGTGGGATGGAGCAGGGTGAACAGGGATTAATCCTGTGGCATATGGTGAGCAAGATGTTCACCTTGCATAAAGATGGTTTTCAGCAGTTAGTGGGAATGAAGACTCTGCCTAATTGCATTTACCCAATCCCTGACCTTTTAGACCAGTGGGAAGAGTCCCAGGCAGTCAGCAGACCTGGGAAAAAGCCCCAAATGACAGATAAAATTAGACTTTGGGAGTTTTGAACTGCTATTGCTGTTTGACTCATGGCTGTGGGTATTTTCCTCTCTGTGCAGCTGTTGGGAGAACTGGGGGTGGCTACTGGGAGATGATTGAATACATGTGACATCCCTGAGGTAAAAGAGTTCTGTGGTAAGGCCTTAAAATGTTACAACAATCCTAACAACCAGCAATTCTGACAGGCAGGACTGAGTCTGGAGAGCAGGCATTGGCTCTGGTGTGAAATTCCTTGAGTTATTTGAGCAGTGATAGAACCTACCGCCCCAGTGTTACATGAGCAAGGTCAAAGGGATCGGCTGGTGCCCTCAAGAAACTTGTTGCTCACCAAAGGAATGAGTAATAGAAATAAAAGGGCTATTTCAGATTTGAATCCTGTGAGAAACAGGAGGATTGGTCAAACGTGGATGCTGAAGGCTTTATTGAGGTGAAAAGGAGCTTGTCTGCTCCATGAGGTAGGACTGAGGATGTTCTATATCAGTTGTGCAGAGAAAGAGAGGTACTTAGCTTCTGATTACTGTCAGGCAGTGGCTAAGGAAGCTGCAGTCATGCTGCTTGCAGCTGCTGACTCCTCTCTTCCCAGCTCGGCTTCTGGGATGGGTCAGAGTCAGGGCAACACTAAAAGTGCCAGGGAGAAGTTTCAGTGGTGTTAGCCATAGTTTTTCCTCCATCCGCAAAGCTGAAAATGGAGAGAGACCAAAACAAAGTCTGAAGCATCACAATGATAATAATAATCCCTAATTCCCTCGTAGTCAGTCTCATCTCACCCCACCCTTCATTTCTTCTCCAGCAGGAAAATGTTTCCCCAGGATTGTTGGCACCTTTAGGAAGAGGGATCTGGTGCAAGAGTCATGTTAGGGGTCAGAGAGATAGCATTAAGGGCTGGGATGGGACACTGGGTTTCTTTCAGGACAGTGAGTTCAGATCGTGGTCTGCCAGAGGTTTTTCCATAAAACCTTAAGCCTACCTTTTAAAGACTTCCCTGCCTCAATATTTCAGCAATGAAATGGGATAGTACTTTTCTCTTTAGCTGCTTGGATCTAAACTATCTAAACTAGAGGCTGTTCCATCTCCTAGCATGCCTGGTCCTGGCTCTAGCTGCTCTGGTGTTCCCTTTTAATGGAACAATGAGCACATGTCCTCCTCTCTCTGCTTGGGACCAACCACTTCTTCCCCTTTGGGATTCCTGTCACAGCAGTTGCACCAGGGTGAAAGAGACAGGATTTCACTCTGAATTGTCCAAGTGTGAAAGCACAGCATGTGTTGTACCTGTGAAAGCATGAAGCAACTCTCAACTTCACGTAAGACCACTGCCTGAGCCAGAGAGGAACACAGCAGCTTCTCCAGCACATGTCCAACAGTGTCGCTGCACAGCACAAATAAGCCAGGCACATTTACAAAAAGCCATGGGATGGTCTCTGCTTGGAGAGGGAGGTCCCTGAAGGCTGTGTCCCAGCCCACTGTGTCTCCTGAGCACCTTGGTCCCTCTGGATTGCTGGGCTCTCACTAGTAGGGCTCGCTGTAGAACTCTGAACCGGTGTTGGAAATTTCCTTTCTTTTGTGTTTCTTTGCTAGCAGGGCAAGACCATCTGTTACTCTCTGAGGTCATTAATGATTTCCAGGATTGCCAGGAAATAGAAAATACTTCTGCAAGCATACAACGTGTAGGGCAAACAAACATTATACATACATATGCAAGAAACACAGAGCAGGGTGTAGTGATGTATGAAATATTACAGTGGAGTGGCTTCCAGTGGTTTTGCCTGAGGAAGCTGCACAGCTGTTTCAAGCTGTTGAGCACTTGGGGAGATGATCTGTATTTGCATGACAAAGGCAAAAACAACGTAGTTGTCCATGTTGCCTCTTCCTTGGTGTGCCACACCGGGGTCCCTTTCAGGTCCTTGCTCGGGTAGGAGATAGCACTGCCTTCCCTGCAGCCAAGGATCTCCAAGGTGTTATCTTGTCACTCAAACCCTCTTCCTACCTGGAGAACTTGGTGTTTTGGGCTGTAGCCCAAAAATCCAAATGAAAGCCTGCTGAAGCCAGTGGGAATATTTCCATGAAATGCTCAAGTGTTTGCCTTGGATTTCATTTGCTTTCTGCAAATCTGACCTGAAGCCAGTGGAATGACTCTACTTTGGGATACTCACGCTATCCCTTTGAGGAGTGTTTCAGAGGTTATGAAGAACTTGTCTCCAGGCGGGACATGGGCCCAGCCGGGAACGCATGGGGTCCCATGGACCTAATCACCCCTGAAACCTTAATGAAGCTCTTGTGTGCGGCGAGGCCACTTAGTGCTGCTGTCAGACACTTGTGCACAAATCCTTTATGGTCTGTAAGGCAGCTGTGCGTGCTCAGAGTTGAGCTGGGATGTGCTCATGTAGTTTTGCAACTAGCCATCAATATCTGTCTCAAGGAAGCTATTGGCTTCTCTGGGACCAGCTGTATTCATGGATCAGTTATCAGGAGTCTGGCTCAAGTGGGAGGCGGAAAGGCTTGTGATAAAAATGTCTGGATGTTTCATTGGCAGCCAGGAAAGACAGCTTAATTTTCCTGGGCTGGCATGGATTTCCTAGCCTTCGACAGAACAGTTTTTGTTTTGACGCTGTCAAAACATTTCATTTTTCTGTGCTGCTTTGCCTTTTTGATGGAGATGCTTTTACTAGAGTCTGACTTCAGTGTGCTATAGACTGTGTTATTTTTATAGTATTGTAATACTCTGTTCTATTGTGTTACTGTTATTGCAACAAACTCTTTCTACATCATTGAGAAGAAGTTTTATACTATTGGGAAAAAAATCAGCATTACTGAAGCAAACTATACTGATAGTCCTGGTTTGTTTTTTTTAAAGTAGTTAACTGATTAATTTCCACAACGCTATTTTTATTTAGTTTGCATTTCTTGGACCTTATACTTTGTATAATACTGAAGCTTTCCTGAGAACAAAAATTACACCTGACAGCCCACCTGAGTGTGATTCTTTTTGCAGAGATGAAAGTGCAGAGATTTCACTAGTGTGAGGGTCCCTTTATAAACCTACTTCATGATCCATGTGGTCTGGCAATAAGGACCTGTAGTAATTTAACTTTACTGCTTCTATATCTGTTATTAAATATACCTGACTTAAAACAGCACCTAAGGGTGTTCACTGACCCTGAGGCTGGATGCCATGCAGAGTCAGAGAGATGTTGTTAATCCTTCTGTTCTTCATCTGGGGAATTTGGGAATGGAGAGTGGAATTTTTTTCCAAAGCTGGTGCAGGAAATCAAAAGGAGATGAAACCATGAACACTGGTCCCAGAATCCCACACAGCAACAGGACCTCTAGCAGATCCAGCAGGTGCTACCTGTGTTTCCCATTCTGTCTTGTCAATGGCTTTTCCAGATCCCAAACTTCTGTAGTGAGAG
This sequence comes from Acanthisitta chloris, assembly GCF_000695815.1. Lineage (NCBI taxonomy): Eukaryota > Metazoa > Chordata > Aves > Passeriformes > Acanthisittidae > Acanthisitta > Acanthisitta chloris. The sequence goes on from NW_008692126.1 coordinate 33,212, forward strand.
ACCTTGTAAAGCTCCTTCAGGACCAACCACTCTGTCTTGTTTAAAACTCCTGTGTCCTTGAGGGAACAGAATTTCTCCTCCCTCTCTTGAAACTTGTGGTTTCTTCAGCTGTAGCATCACAGGAAACTAATTGATGTGATCCTGCATCAAATTGTTTTCTCAACAGCTTCATTCCATCCAAATTTTTTACTTTCTGAAGATTATCCCAAGCATGTTAGTTAGTGCATGGATAGTTTTGAATTTGCTCAGAGTTATCAGCTTACCATGATTGTTCTAAACTTAAAAGCCAAATTTTGGGAGTACTAAAGTCCTTAAGCAGCTTATTGTGGTTTGATGGTCCTACTCAGGTAAATAAGTGCCCTTTTGCACCCTGTACATGGCCTCTACCCCAGTCCATCCAGAGGACAGCCTGACTTCAATGCCAGCAGACTTCTGACTCCGTCTGGGTGAAACTGCATGGAATGGTGAGGATTGGCCAGTCAGATTGCAACACAAGGGTAGGGATTGTGGGACACCCAAGTTGGAACGTGGTGCAGTGGAGTCTGGCTTGAAGTGGAGACTGCAACTCCTGCCCGCCCTGGAGATGTGTATACAGTCTCCTGTGAGGAATTAGAGGGAGCTAGAAGATGCTCAACATTGCCTGTGCTTTAGAACAGATTTATACAGAGGGTGACTGGAGACAGACTACCCTGCAGCAGAATTTGTTTGGGTTTACAACTTTCCAAGTGTTCTAATTTCCTTTTAAACAGCTATTCCTTTATTCAATAAAACCTGCCTGGGGCTTCCTCAGTTTCAATTTCAGATTCCCATGCAAATCCAGGAGTCTGGGGACATTTCACCCTGACATTTGTGCTTTGTGGTGTCTTCCCTTTGTTCAGGGGCATTAGATGCTACATGTAAAGCAAACGCTAAAGTAAAATCTTAGGAAAGCATTTGCCTTTAATTTTGTTTACAAGATGAGGAGCACAGTCTATCCTCCAGCCTTTCCTCATTTTGCAGTTACCCAGGTTTAGAATAAACAGTCTGTTTTAAGACAGCATGATAGTGTACAGCTTGCCAGGGGTCTGCTTTCATCAAGACACACCTACTAAATGTTTGGGCCAGCTCCATTCTTTATGTTGGTGGATTTTTTTAGCATTCTCTGAGCTTTCTAGGAAAAAAAGTTTCCTGCTGCAAGGGGTCTGCAACCAAACATAGTTTTAACTTCTATACTAACAATACTTTTGATGTGCAGTTCAAAGCAAATCCATCGAAGCAGGACTCTGTTAATAAAGCTCAGGAAAAGCAAGAGGTCAAGTGATGTGAGTAAATAGACCTTTCAGTCTCTTTGGAGCTCCTATTCAAAGCCAAGACGAAAACACTAGTTTTAACTTTGGAGGTTGCTCTTTGAACCACAAAGAAGTACTTCATGATAGTGGATTGCATCAAGACACTTTTCCACATCTTTCCAATGCTTCCAAATGAACCCAGGGACAACTGTTTTTCTTTTAATATACTTTTCCATCAAAAGAAATAAACCCCAAACCTGTATACTTAATCCTTTGGTGTCCTCTAGACTTGTGACAGCACTTTATCATATCAGCAGCATAGTCATTTGTAACATGTAAAAACTTACATGGGGCAGCTCTTGTGGTAATAGGAGATTTCTCATTTGGGCAGTGGGAAGATTCAGTGAATTCAAGTGAACTGGTCAAAATTTATTCTGCCTCAAGTATGCCCAGTTTCACCTGGCAGCCTTTTGAGAGAGTATACAGGTGCCCGATGTGGCACCTGCAGCTTCATACAGACATGAATGTCAGTCCAAACGTAAGTCCTAGACATCTTTGTCTTGATGTTGCTTAAGTTCAACCATTACTTCTGAATGAAGCCAAAGGTATTTAGTCTGAGGAAGATGATAGCAGAGGATCTAAGAGCACAGCTCTCTGTTTCTAGATTAATCCTTTGGAATCACATATTTAACTCCTTTTATGGCTTTGCAAGCCTAGAATGCACAGAAAGAAAAATCAACATGCCTCAAATTACATTGTTTACAGCTTTGTACTGTTTGCACCCTCCTCTTGTCATATATGACTTTCAAGTAGTTCTGTTGCTTTCAAAGTTCTTCATTAGGTTACAAAATTAGTGGAATAGTGTTAATTGGTGAAAGAAACTTATCTAAGACTGTCTAAGTCTCAAAGGGAGAGTTGTTGCAAAGGGCCCCATACAGGAATGCACCCAAGGACATAAATTCTCACACCTGTGACCAGCTCATCCTGGAGCAGTGCTGAAGAGTCAGCAGAAGTCAACCAGGTCCAAGATAAGGAACTTTATAATTGCAAATGAGATAACGAGCTAAAACGAGCTAAGCCAACAAAAAAAAGGAATGCACCCAAGGACATAAATTCTCACACCTGTGACCAACTCATCCTGGAGCAGTGCAGAGGAGCCAGCAGAAGTTAACCAAGACCAAGATAAGGAATTTTATAATTGCGAATGAGATAATGAGGTAAACCAAGACCATATATGGAAGGAAGACTCAAAGTTCATGGAAAGGACACTAATGGACATATTTCCACCAGCCACAAGGGACCACCAGAGACCATCCAAAACCCTCATGGGAGACCCACAAGAAGTGGAGGACTCAAAAGTGGACTAATTTACATAAGAAGCAAGAGAATCACAAACCAATAGAGGATAGAATGTTAATTAATAAGAGCTAAGTAACTTGTGACCAATTTCTTTGTTTTCTGAGATGTATAAATAGCAAAACGTTTGGATAGTTGGTGTACGTGTTAGGAGGATCATCTCCCACACACTCAGCACTGAAAAAACAAATACCCACTTAACAGTTGAACCAGCTATTGAGTTTTATTATTGCAGGTTTTCCCTGGAGTCAAAGAGATGAGGGTTTGTTTGCATGGGATATCAGCTGGCCAGAGCTATCTTTTCCCAAGAAACCTGTTTCTAAAATATGCTGAGTTTTGGTTGGGTTTTTTTTTCCCCAAGAGAAATCCATGCTATCACTTTCTTTTGCGCACGGCTCGGTGCTTTTAGCTGACTTTCCACCCTCATATCCACATAACTGGGATGATGCTAGCGTGCAAAATACCACGTCTTGCAGAAAACCTATGCCCCAGACACTTTATATGGGAGTCACACATGTGTGGGTGTTACCTGGAGAAGTTGCTACCTGCCTTTATGATGTCTGCCCTGTATGTTTGGTAGCAGGTAGGACTTGATCCCCTGGCCTGACTTCCTCTCTTCTGCCAGGTTTTAATCAGCTGTAATCTCTGTCCTGCTTTCAGACTGATGTCACCAAGATGAGTTTCTACCTTGTCTGATAAGGACAGCTGCACACAAGGGACCCTCTCTGTACCCAACTGCTGTGACCCACTCCCTCTTAATGTAACTTGTTGTGGGAAGCCTTTACTGATGCCATTACACCCTTGTTTTCACCAGGATGAGAAACCAGAGGTAAAGAAGATGTCTATGGCTGAAAATCTCATGGTCCACCCATCACTGTGGTTTGTCTCTCCACTTCTTGTCATTCAATAGTCTTGAGCTGCTTCTCAGTGTGGGGACCACCAGTGGTGATGAAGAGATGTGCTCATCACTTGGCAAAGATGTTTTAATGTAGACACAAATCCAGAGCAGTCCTGTAATGCTTGCTGTTCCCCACCACTTCCTTCCTACTCCCAATCTCCAGAAGAGAGACCTCGCAGAGGCGATTTGCAGGTTTTTCAAGCCTTCAGCAAGGTTATCCAGAAATGGGAGAACTTTAGACAAAAAAAAAAGCATGCCTCACCAAATTTGGCTCTCTCTCCAAGTCTTGTACCTTACTGAAATACCTCAGCACAGGCACTGTGTCAACCATGTGGGCCTTCAGCCTGGCAAAATATATATTGTGTGCAAGCTTCTGGGTGCCCTGAAACCTCAGTCCCACTTTTTCCATGTAATCTGAACTTATAATTTCCACTGAGGAAGTTTAAATTAAGAGAAGCCTGTGGTATTCTTTAGGAATGTAAAGGAGCATGTCACAAAACCCAACTGTCTCCAGCCTGTTGAATATCCAATGAGTACTTGCTGATGGGAAGAGAGTATGTGGGATAGACCTGTGGGGAGTCACTTCTTTTCACTCCTTTGGCTCTGTGCCTTTTGCCAGCAATTTCCAGGGCTGTCACTCTGGTGACACTTGTAAAATTCCCCCCTTGGCTAACCGACATGGTCATCAAAATCACTGAGCAAATATCTTGCCCTGGTTTGGCTCAGTACCTAACTGGTCACTGTTCCCAGCCCTCCCTCAGACCCTGCTGATTTCCATGGCCACTGAGGCCTACATCTCTCAGACTTCCAAGCAGCCCTGTGAACCAGTTACATCCCCATGTCCAAGGGGTTTCCCTTTCCTCCAGATGACTCATGGCCTATGTGCATAAGAGACCCTTTCTTCCAGAACACTCCCAAAGACATTGCAGATCTTGCAAAAAAGGGCAAAAGTCGTCTGGAAATTACTGTATTGTTGGGATAAAATGTAAGATATTGCAAAGTGGGATTTGCCTTCCCATGGCTGGCTGACTCAAATATACATCCATACCACCTACCTTTGGACAGATTGACTCACCCTGTGGGTGTGCTGCTTTGTTTTTCCATTGGCTCAGAGTTCTGCATGCCTAGTTTAGATAGGCATTTAACTTCTAGGTTCTTTGAAAGACTCTATATCTTCTTAATTGCTCTTTTCAGAGGAGCTTGGTGCACTCCGTAAGTCAGATAGTGTGTCAAATGAGCATACAGAAATACTGAGCCACAGCCTCAGGTCAGCCTAGTACAAGGCACAGAGAAGTAAAGAGCATCAGGAGCTTGACCAGGCTCTTTTTAGGCTCCTCACCTTGGGATGCTTTCCATCCTCACCTTAGTGAGTGAGGATGAAAAGAAAATAGCGACTGGGATGGACGCACAAAAAATGAGCATCCAAGGACACTGGATAACCCTAGTCCCACTCTGTGGGGGAAGCACAGGCAGAAGCTTCCCCGGTTTGTGGAACTCCACACTCGGAAATCTTCAATTACACTGCAGGAACCCGTTATATCTTTGAGAAATCCCAGAAGTGCAAATATATTCCCCCTTTAGGGGTCTATTCACCCTCAAGGCAGGATAAATAAGTACCACAGTGGGTAGTGGCCAGGCCAGGCTGACTCGTGCTTGAATCATAGAATGAATCATAGAACCACAGAATGCCCTGGGTTGGAAGGGACCTTAAAAACCATCTTGGTCCAACCCCGGTACCATGGGCAGGGAGGCCTTCCACTAGACCAGGTTGCTCCAAGTCCTGTCCAACCTGGCCTTGAACACTTCCAGGGATGGAGCAGCCACAGCTGCTCTGGGCAACTTGTGCCAGTGCCTCACCACCCTCACAGGGAAGAATTTCTTCCATAATGCAGTGCAAGAATAGAGTAAAACATGTAAAACGTGTTTTAAGCCAGGCACAATGATCTAAGCACATACTAGTGATGTTTGCAAATTTGGAGTTAATGTGTGTATCTGAGGGCAGAGTTTGGATTTAGAGATCTTTTCTTTGTGCTGAATGAGAGTAGGCTGACTTTATCAAAGATGCTTTTCCCATAACTTCACGTATGTCTGAGACTGCACATCCTACTGCCTTAAAGTATAGCCCCCACTACAGCTATTACATCATGAACTAGAAAAGAAACCCTGAGAAAAGAAACACTTTTCAAGAAAAAAAATAAGGAAGTGTTCAAAGAAGTTCAGAAAGCCTCAGATTCCTCTAGGGTCCCCAGCTGTGCTGTATGTTGTCCCAGCTGACCGCCACATATTTCCGCTCTGCACATTAATGCATTCAAGGAGAGATCAAAGTGGCTGCCTTGAGAGTGCTGTGGGCCAAGTGTGTATGTGCTACCTCCAAACAGCCCTGATCCCTGGGCTTACAGCCCTTTATTCTTCCCTCCTTAAAGGCCTGGGGCTGAACACAAGCTTCCTGGAGCTCATTATGGCAGTGCATTAAGTGATGGACAAATCTTCAGATGCTTCATGGTCCCAATGGCCTGGAAGCCATATCTGCTGCCAAACCATTTTGGGTAGTGAAGCCTTCTTTCCTTCCCTGTTGTGAGGAAGAAGAGCAGATCTTGTCTGATAGCCCCATCACACAACGTGTCCTGTGCTACCACTCTTCACACAGGTGCCTCCTTTGGAGGCATATGCTGGTGGGTGCCCAAGTATTGATGACTTTGAGACAGCTCAACTTGGCAAGTGTGTTAGGAAGCCTCTGCCAGATGTGTTGTCCCATGGGGTTGATTTATTGGTCTGATGTTAGCTGGGTCCAGCCATTAGCATGGAGCCAGGTTTTGGTGAGTCATATCTGCAAGCAGAAACCCTTGTCACAGTCCCCCTTTCCTCACACCCCTGATGAAACTCTGTGTGCAGTTGGTACTAAGCAGCAGAGCAGAGGGGAGCTGTGTGCCACAGCAAGGTTGGGAAAGCTGGCTGGGGGCTCTGCAATGTGGCAAGTTTCCAATATTCCAGCATTGGAATAGTCTGCCCAGGGAAGCGGTGGAATTGCCATCCCTAGAAACATTCAAAAGGCATGTAGATGTGGCACTTTGGGGCAGGGTTTAGTGGTGGACACAGCAGTGATGGATTAATGGTTGGTCTAAAAGATCTTGGAGGTCTTTTCCAACCGTAATGATTCTGTGATTCATCAGTGCAGAAGCATTGCAAAGCAGAAGTGCAATAAAATGAATATCTGGCAAAAATTATCTGATTGGCTCCTTGATGAGGTGAAGATGCAGGGGGCTGGGCTGACCTGGACTGGTCATGCACATGGTTTGCCTGGTTCATACATCTTTGAGTTTGAAGCTGCTGCAGCTGTCATTCACACATTCCTCTGCCCCTGTGTTATTGACTGTCCCCCAGCCTTCAGTGGGATTTGTGTTCTTGCTGAGGGACTGGTTGTCTGTACAATGTCTTGTGGCTGCCTGTTATGCAGTTCGGATCAAAGCCATGTCACTCACCTGACAGTAAATGGTTCAAAACAATATTTCACATCTACACAATATTTTTTCACTCTAGAAAGATGGTTCTGAAATCATAGAATCATAGAATGGAGTGGTTTGGAAGGGACCTTAAAGATCAACTAGTTCCAGTTGCTCTGCCATGGATAGGGACACCTTCCCCTAGAATCAGTCCTTACATCTTGCCTTTCTGTTTTTAAGTGCTCTAAGCAACCATCACTGAGTGCAAATGCCATGGATCACCTTCCCCTAGAATCAGTCCTTACATCTTGCCTTTCTGTTTTTAAGTGCTCTAAGCAACCATCACTGAGTGCAAAGGGGAGGGAGATCTGAAAATTGACAGTAGTGGAGAGAGACAGTGGTGTGTGTTGTGCAAGGGTTCTGTCCCTCATCAGTGTCAAATTGCATAAATCAGGGTTGGCCAGAAGAAGTGAAAACAGCTCACTTCCTAAAATGGAAATATCTCGATATGTTGTTCCTGTCTGAGGACTGGAAGGGACAAGACCAGCAAGTGAATGGTAGTGACTGCAGCATGCCCCCCCCCCCCCCCACTAGGCCCCATGGTGCTTGGGGGAAGAAGAACAACACTATTTGCCATAGATCTGACAAGTACCAAGGCACATTGCACCCTATAAAATCCCCATAGTTTATCTGTAACTGCTAATAAATTGACTTTAACCTAAATAATGTATCTTTCTTGAAAAGAAGCTGCTGTTCTCTGGGATCTAGCCTCTGCTGGTTAGTCTGTTACTGCTTATGTTGCTCCAAGACTCCCTAGGGTTTAAGTGTTTCAGGCATGTTGTCAGCACAACAGATTTAAACGGGACCTTGGAAAATCCTGTATTGGGAGTTTACTTGCAGAGTTAATCAGCAAAAGGCTGTTCTTTGAAAGGGGAGAGGAGTCAAGATCCCTCTGTGCACTGTGGAGAAAATGATTGGCAGGTGTCAGTGGAGGAAACACAAATATACCACGGGACTCCTCACCCTAGGAATGATCCATCATTCCATCAGGAGGAGCAGGTAGCACGTGTCTCTGCCTGGGATCCTAAGATTGCAGGTTTATTTTGACTTTAGTTTTAACTATGCTCACCATTTAGCCCTGCCCCAAGGCTTTGGCCAACCTGACCTTCTCAAAGCCTGAGGCACTGCTCGTGTTCTGTTATCACAATTTTTGCCTCTTTTTTTTTTCCCTTAGATGGCTGCAACAGGATTGTATCATGAAGGTTTTTTCAGATAAGTCATTTAGCCAGATAGCACAGTTGTTTAGCAGTAGCTCTGGACCCTAGTTCCTTCCAGATGTCCTTGAAGCTGTCAGGGTGTCTTGCCCACAGCTCATCAATCGTGCAGTCTCTGCCTTGCTTGTGGACAGCTTTTCTTCTGATGTTGCTTCCAATGTATCTGAGCATATTTATCCATTTAAGGACTAGGAATTTGAATTGCTTCTCCTTCCATATGTGTTTCCCCATAATTTTAGCCATTTGATCAACGCAAACTCTTATTTTGTAGTGAACTTCTGTCCCATTATGACTTGCCCAGCCTCTCACCACTCCAGAATTTTCTCTCCCACACATTTTCTTTCCAAAAACTCCTTTGGATTTCTGGAGCAGAACTCCTCTCTTTTGTGACGCATCATGAGGAATTTCACTGCTTGCCCCTTGCAGTCTGGCTCAGCATGGCATTTCATATGTGTTAGTCACCCCATCTCTCAGCCCTGCTTTGTATCACCCACCTCTGATATCTCCTGGAATCTGAACCTCCATGTGGCTCGTTGGAGATTTTCAAGACCTTCAAAGGTCTCAGAAAATCAGATATTTTTACAGAATTGATGAAAATTGCATCCAGTTCACAGCTTCTTTCCATAGCTTAGTTTCAGAAACCAAATCTGGCACTAGCACAGCCAAAGCTATGTGTCATGAGTCCATGCAGATGTTCTATCTGAGATGTCAGGCATGGCTGTGCAACTAAACTAGAGGAGGTTAGCAAGTCATGCAGTTTCATCGTTCTCTTGCACTGTCTACATTTACTCCTGTCCTGACTGTGTGAGCAAAATACAAGCAAATTGGAAATGATGCAGATTTTATGCTAGTTGAGCTGCTTCTAGCAGGGTGCAGGCAAGCAGCAGAGGTAGGGGTGTCAGGATCAAGAGGGACCACATGGTTGTTTTCATGTTATTGTTCTGCTTATTTTAAGGTCAGAGATTGGGGACAGGGATGTTTGTTCCAGAAAAAAATCAGTGGAGTCATTCACATACATCTGAACATGATTACTGAAGTCAGTCTATGGAGTTATGTGTCTCTGGGTACGTTGTATATTTTAAATAAAGTCAGAGTGGTTCTTCACCAGAAAAAAAAGGGGTAAAGTCTTGCCCTGATCCATGCAATGGACATTTGCAGTTATGCCATCCAGCTCAATGACCTGGGCATGGAGCCGGAGGGCGGAGGGCTAGAGTTAGGTGTTGGGAAGTTCGAATTTCAGCTGCCCATGCTCCATGGAAACTTCAGTTGCCTCTGAGCACTACCTGCAGCACAGACTGTTTCAGGTGGTGTTAGCAGGAAAACTAGGAATTTCTGTTTTAAAACAAAGGAATAATTTAATGGGGTTTTCTTTTACTTTGTTGTGGTTGTTTCTTTTTTTTTCTTTAAGAAATAGGAAAAACGAGAGTGAAAGCTAAAGATTGGGGAGCTGCCCACTTTTCAAACACAGGTCTGGGATCTGCCCTGAAATCCCAGCTCATGAGCAGTTTTCAGTACTCCTGGGGAAGGATTCACAGGTAAGCTTTGGTATGAAACCCCTAAAATCCAAGGGAATAAGTGAAACAAAAATGACACCAATTTTTCTTTAAAAGCCCTGACTTTTAAGGTAACATCAGGACTGTTTGAGGTTTAACACATGTAATTTTTTTGGAAGGGCTGAGGCAGAGATGAAAGCACAGCTTCCCAAGAGGCAGTGGCAAGACTGGGACAGGAGAGCAGAGGGAGATGAGGTCTCCAGCATCAGCTGCTGCAGGGAGGGAGGATCATTGCCATTTCCTTGAGGCAGAGCTCAGGGAAATTGGGAAAACTAGGAAACACTTAATAACAAATGTCTTTTCAAAGTCCTCAACTTGTGGGTTTTTCCTATTCATTCACTGACCTGAAACTTAAGGTTTTTGGAATTGGAGGTTCCTTTTATTTAACTGAGAAGGTGACTGTGCAACTAATGGGATTCCTGGGGTAAATGTGTCTCTAGCTGGTTAGCTCTGGCCTGGGATTCAGTCTTTCAACTGGTTTTGAATGTAGTTGTTTTCATTTCTGTCCTCCTTGGCACAGGAGGGACATAGGCCATGACTAAACTTTTCTGACTTCTGTGCCAGTGCAATCATGTGAGAGGTTTGGGGGCTGAGGAAAATCCTGAAGACTCACATCTGAAAGAGGAGGGATTTTTGCACATCAGAAGAAAATGAGCTACTGTGGGCAAAATTCAGGAGAAAGCTTTTTCTCTCTGCTGGACTAAAATCGTAGAATCATAGAATTTTAGGGGTTGGAATGGACCGTACAAATCATCTAGTCACAACCCACCCTGCCATGGGCAGGGACACCTCCCACTACATCAGGATGCTCACGTCCTCATCCAGACTGGGTTTGAACATTGCCAGGGTTGCAGCAACCACCACTTCCCTGAACAACCTGTTCCAGTGTCTCACCACCCTCACAGGAAAAAGAAACCACTTTTTCCTAATATGTAGCTTTAATTTCCCCTCCTTCAGTTTGAACCCATTACCCCTTGTCCTATCACTGCAGTTCCTAACACAGAGTCCCTTTCTGGCTCCCCTGTAGCCCCTTCAGATACTGCAAGGCACTGTGAGATCTCGATACAACCTTCTCTTCTCCAGGATGAACAACTCCCTCAGCCTGTCTTCATAGGGGAGATGCTCCAGTCCACTTACCAACTTCGTGGCCTACTCTGGTTGCTCCAAGAGTTCCATGTCCTTCTTATGTTGAGGGCACCAGAACTGTGTGCAGTATTCCAGGTGGATGTCTCCTGAGAGCAGAGAGGGAGAATCACCTCCTTTGACTTGCTAAAATCATCCAGCACTTCCCAATACTGGTCAGAAGTAGCATCAAGAGCAAAGTGTAAATGCAAAGGGCATTTGCAGTCTTTCTCCTGAGCTTGCACAGAAACCTCTGCCCTGATTCCCCAGCCCCAGCCAGCCAATCACGGGAAGGTGGGAGACCCAGGAGATGCAGATGTGAGGGTTGTGTAAGGACTGGTTCAGTGAGACCACATGGACTCAGGGAAATGCCTGCTATTCTGAAGCTGCTCAGGTGAGCTGGGTGATATCTCAGAGCTACTTGGTCAACATACTCTCTGAGCTGGGTCCAAATAGGAGCTGCTAGTCCAGGATCTCCCAGCTAGCATCTGGCATAAGCAGACTTGGGAGATTTCAGAAGCAACCTGAAAATGAAGAAAAGGCTGATAATAATCGTGAAATCATGGAGAAAACAAAGTAGATACCTCACTTCTGCATTACTTAGTGATTCTAGAGATAGCTGACACACTCACTTCAGAAACCATGGTGCCTGCTAGAGACACTGGCAGTAGTCACTATCCCTTGCAGTATTTAGCAAAAGCAAGTCTCAAGTTGTCAGAGGAGCTGGTTTCTTCCTCGTGCACTGGGGTGGTTGGGCACTAGAACAGGTTCCACAGTGAAGTGGTCATGGCCCCAAGACTCCCAGAGCTCAAGGAGTGTTTGGACAAGTCTCTCAGGCACATAGTGGGATTGTTGGAGTTATCCTGTGCAGGGCCAGGAGTTGATCTCAATGATCCTTGTGGATCCCTTCCTACTCTGGAGATTCTGTGATTCTATGATTCCTTCTTTTTGTCTCCTCTCTGAACAAGAGACTGCATGGGTAATGGATCTGGCATTCTGTGACAGGGGAAAGGCAAAGGGAAACTCAAAAACATCAACATGTGAGCACTGATGTTATTATCTTTTCTTGGTGAGATAAACTGGTAAAAGCCAATGAAAAGCATCTCTAAGTAGAAGCTTTCAGCCAGCATCTGTATCAAAAGGTTAATCTTTTTCCCCTCTCATGTTTTAATTCCATTTGATTTAGCAGACCACATTCATTTTCAGAATATGAAAGACTTTTATTAAATAATTTAATCTTTTCCTTTGTCAGTTTCACTCCCTGGCTTGTAGCCAGGTTCATACCAGGATGGGGACCAGCAACAAAGAAATGCAGATCACTTTGTGCTTTGAACCAAAAGCTTCTCTGTAATGGTGGGTGGGTGCTCTATGTGACATTGCTGTCCTCTTTGGTGGCATGAGGAACTCCCACATGATCTGGGCCCTCTCCAGAAGGAAACAGAAGAACTGGCTACCCTGGATATAGAAAAGGCTGAGGTTCTTAATGACTTCTTTTCTTCAGTCTTCAACTCTAAGTGCTCTAGCCACTCTGATTAGACCAAGAAGGGCAAAGGTAGGGACTGGGAGAATGGTGGAAGGTGTACCTGCCCATGGCAGGGGGTTCTGACTAGATGATCTGTAAGGACCATTCCAACCCCTAAAATTCTATGATTCTATGATCATGACCATGCCCACCCCCAGCTCTGGCAGCATACACAGTCTGCTCCAGCTAACCACCTCAGCCAGTGACCATCATCACTTCTCTGTTTGTTTTTTTTAAAATCCTAGTGATTGAAAAAATAGCATTCCACTTCTCTGTTTGTTTTTTTTTTAAATCCTAGTGATTGAAAAAATAGCATTGGGCTCTCATGGAAATAAATACTGTCTTACCCTTGCTGCTGTTTGATGACAGTGGAAGTGAAAGGGCACCTGCTAGATGTATAGAAAAGTGGGATGATAAAACAAAGAGTCAGGAGAGAGAGAGACTTTGGCTCTCACACAGAATTTTGAGTCAAAGCTGACATATTTCAGTAACACTTCTCAGCCCTGGTTTAGTAGGTGCTAGGTGAACATGGAACTAAGCAACACCCATATGGCTCCAGGGAGGAGGAGAATTTAAATGAATTTTAAAGACCTTGGTGGGACTGTTAAGCTCTGTTACACACCTGATAACATTAAAGCTGAGCTCAAGGAGCTTAAGTCTTATTGCAAACCCAGTTTTGCATTGGTATGAAACAGGATCTTTCTATCAGTGGGACAGAGATCTGTGTTTACAGTGACATTTAGACCTACAGTGACAGTTTCCAAGCCATGCCACCCCACATTGCAGTATGATAATGTAGATTCTCTTTCCTGAAGAAGCCACGTCTTGCCTCTGCTGATGTGAACTGTAGGAAACCTGACTGCTCTGAGGGGTGTGGATCTCTCAATTCATTCCATTACCCTCTTTTTCTCCTTCCTTGATAGATATCAGAGACAGACACAGTCAAGTTTTCACACTGTAGTGCTGAATAAGCCCATCTCTCCCTCTGCCCTCAGCATGGTGACCTGGGCTGTGCATTTGCTGACCCCAGCAAAGCAGATGGATCCTCCAGAAAGGGTGGTTTTCTGCAATTTGAACTTTTTTAAAAATCAAGAAAACAAGCAGGGGTCTCCTTGGCTCCTTTTCCCGTCAGCCTGACCTTGGTAACACACCCTTGGGTTCTGGCCTTTACCTGATTCTTATCTGTGGTTATGGTGCAGAAGGAACTGGGAAACCTTGCTGCCAGCCAACTCAGCATCTCACCCCTCCCCTCATGGTCTGGGAATTTTCCTGCCCCTCTGAGAAGTGGGCTATTCAGACTTTCACTAATATGCTTGCTTTTAATCTGTTTCATAAAACACTTTTTTTTTCCTCCTCTCTAGATTTTAGAGGGGAGAGGATTAAGGGGTTTAGCTCTCAATTGGATCAGAAGTGGGACAGGGACAGTTTTTCCAGCACAGCCCAGCAGTGTGCAGTTACCTGCCAGCTTCACGCCCTGAGTGGCTGCCAGGAAAGTTGGGCTCTCACGCCTGGTTTTATTTGCTGCAAAATGCTGTTTCATCTGAAAAATGGCAGGGAAAACAGCCAAATATTAAAGTTTTAGAGGACACATTTGCAGCCAACCCTGTGCCACTGGGAAACAGAGGAGGGATTTTGGACAAGCAAAGGGCTGTGCCGTGTCTTCTCATATAGTAAAGTCCCCAGGAAACCAGAGGGGGCAAAGTTAAATTAAAGCTTGAAGGTTTTCCCTTGTGAAGCTATTATTAGAAAAAGCTATTACTAGAAAGTGCTGAGTTACTTGAAGTCCAGCTTGGGCAGTTGGTTGCTATTTCAAGAAGCTGTTTGGCCACCCATGTAAAACGTGAGATACCATGCGATGCAGTAAAGCTCTCTACAGAAAATTGCGTCAATGAAGTAAAGGAAAAAGATACTTCTTGGAGGAAATGATTGTAATTTCTGACTTGGATCAGCCAGTATCAACCCCTGAGTTTCTGGAAAACAGCAGAGGCAAGGGCTTGGAGGGCTGGATGGGTTCTTGGCTAGTTTTTGCTGTTTCCTGAGGATTTTCCATGTTGGTAGGCTTGCAAAGGACATCCAGTATCAATGCTTGCTTAGAAGCTTGCTTAGGGATTGGGATGAATCATAGAATCATAGAATTTGAGGTGTTGGAA
>NW_008692127.1:0-1630 GCF_000695815.1 Acanthisitta chloris
CTCATATTTCACCCTGCTCGCAGATCCCCTGCCCGGTGACACGGAACGCGTGTCACACTCGGGCTGCCCTCGCTGCCCATGCGGCCTCAGAGGAAACACACCACACTGGGGGCTGGAGCTGCTCGGAATCCCACCAGGCACCTGCCTGGGGCTGAGGTGGCGCCAGATCCAAACTGCATCCTGCTTTCTCCTGTCACAGCCTCGGGACACCCTGGTATCCCCATCCTGAGTGAAGCCTGAGCTCCTGTGAGTGTCACAGCCTCGGGACACCTTGGTCTTCCCATCCTGAGTGAAGCCTGAGCTCCTGTGAATGTCACAGCCTCAGGAAACCCTGGTATTCCCATCCTGAGTGAAGCCTGAGCTCCTGTGAGTGTCACAGCCTCGGGACACCTTGGTCTTCCCATCCTGAGTGAAGCCTGAGCTCCTGTGAGTGTCACAGCCTCAGGACACCTTAGTATCCCCATCCTGAGTGAAGCCTGAGCTCCTGTGAGTGTCACAGCCTCAGGACACCTTAGTATCCCCATCCTGAGTGAAGCCTGAGCTCCTGTGAGTGTCACAGCCTCAGGACACCTTAGTATCCCCATCCTGAGTGAAGCCTGAGCTCCTGTGAGTGTCACAGCCTCAGGACACCTTAGTATCCCCATCCTGAGTGAAGCCTGAGCTCCTGTGAGCGTCACAGCCTCGGGATATCCCTCTTGGGAATGACAAGCACGCATGGAGCATCGTGACACCCATGGCTGGGCAGATGGGACCCCATGCACCCATCCTGGCTGCTCTGGTGGGATTGCCAGTGAAGCAGCCTGAGCTGTCTGAGGGCAGCAAGGCCATGCTACCTCCATGCCACATTTTGGTGGCCCTGTGCCATCAACCCACTTGTTGGCCTGGCTGCCAATGGGCCATGGCTCTGGTGTCACGGCAAGGTGGTCCTGCCTCACCTGACCTCTTGTGGCAAAACTGTCCTCAAGGCCTTGCAGTGCAAAGACTTGCAGTGCAAACTCAGACGTCTCCTATGGGCAGGAGCAGTGTGAACAGCAGGCAGCTTAGAAGAAATCTGAGAGACATGTGAGGTGTTCCACAGCCCAGTGTGGACTGTTCACTCTGAAATCTAATGATGACAGCCTAAATAACAACAGAGGTAGTACACAGTACAGAAACTCTCAGCTCTCCACCTCAGAAATATCTATTTCCCTTTGTGTGCCTGTCCTAAAATCCTCCTGTACTTAAGGACACTTTTTGGAGTGTAGCTCTTTCCTATCCAAACATACCATGACCAGACTTCTCCCAGGCACAGTGTCTGGATGTGACATTAAAGTGCCTTCCACGGAGACCATCAGTACATGACTGGTGCAGCCCTTTTGGGGCTCTGGCTCATGTCTCTCCTAGATCAGGAGCTGCTTTGCCAAAAGTGCTCTGCTTACAAGCTGCCATGTAAACAAAGCCGGTGGGAGCCGAGGATTTATGGAAGAGCCAGGGAAGGGCTGGGGGAGATCCCTCTGCTCCATGTGCCTGCCTGGCCAGTGACTGCAGCGCAGACCAAAGGGACGTGTTTGTTAGTGTGAACAGCAGGTTTGCCGGAGGGTGAGTTTACAGCAAGTTGGATATAAATAAATAGAAGGGAAAAGGACTTTCC
>NW_008692127.1:1659-12096 GCF_000695815.1 Acanthisitta chloris
TGCCCTTGTCCTGGATACCAGTCAGAAGAGGGGTTTGCTTCAAGTGACCTCCCTTCTGGTGTTAAAAAACCTATACAGGGACTTTATTGGGGGGGAAGCGTGAAAGTTGCGGAGGGGAGAATGGGACTACTACCAGCACTGTCCCCAGCACCACAGTGGCTCTGGGGGCATGGGTAGGTGAACATCATTCTGCTGGTTACCAGTGAAGAGAAAGCACTGGGTAGAGGATGTGCAGGGCAGAGGAGGTGTGGGGAGCACAGCAAGGAGCCTTAGGGGCTTGGGGTTAATGGGGAGGAGGTCCAGGCTGAGCAGAGGTTCACGCTGCCTCCTGGGCTGCTCCTGTGCTCAGGAAACACTGGTGAGCCCAAGGGTGAGGATGGCACCTGGGAAAACCTCTCTCCATCCTGTTCCAAACAGCAAGGGCCTACTAACTTCTGGGCTTCAACCAGGTGCTGAGATCAAAGGGGAAAAGGCTGAGGGAAGGGACAGCAAAGGGTTGCAGGCTGCCCTGGCACAGCTCAGTCCTGCTCAGCCCAGCAGGGTGGCCTAGGCTAGCCTAAGCCCCAAAAGGAGGTTTATAGGTAGGAAAGTGCTGGTTTTAGGGCTTTGATTTATAGGTGAAGTCAAAGGACACTCAGCAGCAGCTCATTCTTTAGTCCCAAGGACCAAGTTTGGAGAAATCAAGTCCTTTGGGACCTGCTCATGCAGTGAATGTGAGCAGCTCCATTCCCCCTGGTGAGGCTGTGTCCCTGCTATGCAGGAGAGCAGGGTCTGTGAGCATCCCCTTCCCCTTTCCATTTGCCATACCTTTCCCCTTCCTAAGCCAATGGAGCTCTCCAAAACTGCCTTTGATAGCCCTGGACCATAGCCTGATGCTTCTGTGACCATGGGGACACGTCTCATACCTGCACAGGCAATGCTGAATGTACCCCAAAGGAAAGCAAAGAGGGACTGACCTTGGGGTGCTCAGTGTGCAGGATTTGCTTGTCAGGAATGCTTTTGGAGCACAGTTCTGCCTCTCCATCACCTGTGTCCTGGGTCCCACAGCCAGCAGAGCTGGGATTTAGGAGAGATGAGCAGCAAGCAGGCCATGCTGGGTGTACTCAGATCAGCACCCAGCTTCCAGCCAAGCCCATGCTCTGGAGGACAGCAGGATGCCAGGACATGTGCCACCTCCTCCAACCAACTGTGTGAGATTAGATCGTTATAAAAGGCTGACAGAGGTTGAGAAGAGAATTCTCTAGGGAGATCTTAGAGAGCCTTCCAGTGTCTAAAGGGGCTCTGAGAGAGCTGGAGAAGGCCTGGACTGACAGGACAAGTGGAAAGGCTTCAAACTGCCAGAGAGCCAGGTTAGATTGGATAATAGGAAGAAATTATTCCCTATGAGGGTGCTGAGACACTGGCGCAGGTTGCCCAGAGCAGCTGTGACTGCTCCATCCCTGGAAGTGTTCCAGGCCAGGTTGGATGGGGCTTGCAGCAACCTGGGCTAGTGGGAGGTGTCCCTGCCCAGGGCATGGGGTGGAACAAGATGAGTTTTCAGGTCCCTTCCAACACAAACTATCCTGTGATTCCATGTGCCCCCTCCTCCAGCTAACCACATCCAGCACACTCTGGTTCATCCAAGCATGGATGGTTTTCTGTGCCAAGGAAACCTGTTCTCTGCTCACCCAGACTGGCCTCTCTGGGCAGAGGGGGATGCCCAGAGGGGACAGTGTAAAGCAACAAGTCTGGCAGGGACTGACCCATAACTCATATCCCCTGGCTGGAATCCTGCTCCGCTCCTCAGTGCCAGGACGGGACTCGTCCAGCTGCCCCTGCACAGACACTTTATGGGGTGCAGAGAGGCTGGGGGGGCTGGAGCTGCCACTCTCCCCTCCCTACACAGCCCTGGGGTGATGTGGGGAGGGGGACAGGAGCGGCAGAGGCGCTTGGGCAGCCCTCCCGGGAGGCCCCATCCCTCCCTCTGCTCCGCGGGCTGCAAGAAGTTAATTTATTTTTGGAAAAGCAGCTCGCGGAGTTTGTCTAATTTCACCCGCACCAGCTCCCTTCACTCTATTTTAAACCAGTTCTTACTGTGCTTCAAGTTTATAAAACACAATCAGTGCTCCTTGGTCAAAGCAGCCCTAAGCCACGGAGCGAGCGAGGAGTGGCAAAGCAGCATCTCCTCCAGGACACTCTAGCTCAGCCGAAAAGTCCACAGGTAATTGATGTTTCCTACTTCATGTCTGTCTGTTCTCTGGCTGCTTTCTCCTGTGTGGGTTCGGTGACAGTGACACACAGCACTGCTGTGCTGCAGCTGCCTGCTGCTGCTCCTGGGTTGTGGTGGGAGCTCAGTGGCACCTCGTAGGTCGCAGAGCACACACAGAGCTCTGTGGAGTGTGGCACTTGTCTGGGAACAGGTACAAGGTGCATTGGCGAGTCAGGTGTCAGGGCAAGCCGTGCTGGAGGCTGGCAGGGAGATGAGGAGAGGAGGCAGCGCTGGCTGTACGCAGGGAGGTTGGTGGTGAAGGGCCAGGTGAGGATCTCAAGGATTCCTGCTTTGCTGCAGCCATTTGGCTGCTCTGCTGGTTACTCTGGTGCACCCACCCAGCTGGCGCCGCGGATTCCCCCACAGCGGGTCAGGCTGTGTGGTGGCATCCTGTTTTCATTCCTCTTGCTTTGCCAGGACTGTGTCATGGCTCCCTTGACTGTGGAGGGTCGTTCTGGTTGCACCAAATGCTCAGCATTTAATGCAACTTCTCCATGACTCACCAGTGCAACCCACAAAAGCTGTTCAGAAGCAGCTCCTGGCGCTGCTCACGCGCAGAAATCCGGGGCATTTATGGACTGCTTTGTTTCTCTTACATGAATGCATGGCAAAACACTGCCAGTCACAAACTACTGATGTCATTTGCTGAGCACTGGAGTGCTCAGGGGAGGTTTGTCAGCCCCATGCTGGGCTCGCTGGTGTTTCAGGGTTAAAGCTTTCAAAAGTGATGCCTTGGCAGCCACAACAGTGACATTTCCAGCACGGATGGTTGGCCTGTGTGGAGAGGGAACAAGGCTCTGCTGGATTCCTCTCCTCCTCACAGCTGGCTGACCCAGTGCTGCCCATGGACAACCTCTCTCCTCATCAAAGCAGCCCTCAGGGCATGTGTAAGTCTTTATGGAAAAGGGATGAGGGTTCAGGTTTTAGCGCTGTGATTACCTCTGCTGATGTGCTGAGGTCAGTCTGCATCCTGCTTTGCTTTGCCTTGTTGCCTATTGGTGAAACACACAATTTCAGCTCTGAGAGGGGAAAAAAACACCCCAAAAGGCAGAAAAATTGAAGTATATTTTAGGATTGCATGAGCCAATCTCTCCAATAAATGTCATTTGTCAGATGGCCCCAGGGACAGCAGCAGGCAGTGACCCCGGGTCCCCTGCTCGAGGCTGCTCTCTCTGGTGCTGCCATGTCTTCTGGTGGTCCAGCTTGGAGGGGAAGGGAAATGTGGTTGTTGTGTGGAGTGTACAGGCTAAAAATAGTTTCCCTCTCGTGCTCCATCTGAATGGGCAGCCACATATGACTGTACATGGATTTGTCTGATAGTCCTGTTTCAGTGTAAGAGACAAAATATCTTAGTTATGGCTTTGTTCTTCAGCTAACAATGGGTAGCTAAAAATATCCGACTTTGTTCCACTCAATAAACTTCTCTCAAGGGGAGACACTAACGTTCCATTTTTGCCAAATCCATGCAAAACACAGCCAAAGAAAATGCACATTTTTGCCAACAACTTTTCATAAAACATGTAACTAGCAGAAAACTCCATACTGTTCTGCGAGCAGGGCTGTGCTGTCTGCTGAGCAGCATCCCAGGGCTCCTGGCTGCCCACTCCCCGGGAGCATCCCACCAGGGTGATGCACACAGCTTACTCCCATCCTCATCTTCCTCCCTGCATGCTCCAGCTGCACCACAGGCTGCCAGTGTGTTGGGCTTGATGGGCACAGGGTGCTGCTGCTGCCTGCTCATGCCTGGCAGAGGCAGCTGCTTGGTGGTCGCTGTGGTCTCGCTCCAATTCCCTTATTTCCCGTTTTATGGCAGCCAGGGCTGGAGGCAGGCCAAGCCGGCCCAGTCCCGCTGTGCAAGCGCTGCCTCGTGTTTTTAGAAGCCTGGCACGGCTGCTGCAGCACTCTCACAGCCTGACAGCCAAGAGGAAACCAGCAGAGACCTCACTGAGCTGGCACAGACCCTGTGGGGAGGAAGGAGATGGCCCTCCTGAGTTCACCCCCATCTCTGCACAGAATTGCTGCCTCCCCACTGCTGCTGCCCGGGTCCCTGGGGCTTTCCTTGCAACTGCAGTGCAGTGTGCATGGGTCCTGCACTCAGAAAGGCTCAGGGAGGCAGGAGACCCAGTCCCATCCTTTCTGTCTGTGAAGGCCATCCTACCCCATGGCTGACATTCACAGAACCATCAAGGTTGGAGGAGACCTCTAAGATCAAGTCCAACCATTAACCTGTCACTGCTGTAACCCCTAAACCATATCCTCCAGTGCCAGATCCAGACACCTCTTAAACACCTCCAGGATGGTGACTCCACCACCTCCCTGAACTTCACTCCCTGCCTTGCAGCCCTGGGCAGGGCAGAGCTGGGTGAGCCCAGCTGAGGAAGCTCCTCTTTCTGTGTCAGGGCTGAGCTGGATGAGTGAGCAGCCACACTGCTTGCAACAGGCACTTTGCTTTCCTGCCTGAGCTCAGGGGGAACTTGGTTTGATTTGGGCTACATTGCTGCACAGCATGTGCTGGATGGGTGGGACCAAGTCCTGTTTTCCCTGCACCCATCATCGAGAAGAGAAGTTTGGCTTCTGCCTTCTGCGGTACTACAGTTTTCCTGCCTACCAATCGCTCCTGTAGCTCTTCTCTGTACCCAATACCATTTCCCAGCATCCTCCTGTTGTGTAGGCACAATGACCAGCAATGATCTCCCTAGTTCTGGTGCCTCTGTGCTGTATTTGCTCTCCAAGCCGCAGTTCCAGGTCCAGAGCTCTGACCCCATCCGTTTCCACTGTGCCCCTTCCTGTGGCTTTGTCCTCTTGCTGCTTTTGGCTAGAGTCACTCCATTTTGCCTGTGGCCATGCTAAACCCCATTGGCATTCAGGGAGGGACGTTCCAGAGGAGGTTTTGGGGTTGTGGTAGAAGTAGTTCCCTGTGCCAAGACCCATGAAACTGGTTTGATGCTGACAAGCAGCTGAGTGTGCTGATGGAGAAGGGATGCAGTTCAGGGGACACTGTGTGGCTCTTCAACATGTAATGGCTGAAACAAAGCCTCCCTTCGCCTGGAGATTTTCCTCCTCCTTCACCACCCCTAGCGTGGAGGACTTGTCTCCTGCTGGAAGGGCTGAGCTCCGAAGGTGGGTCCTGGGTGGACAAGAGTGTCTTTTGTAAGAAGACACAGCCTGACGTGATTCATGCAGTGTTTGCTGCCACAGCATTCCTGGAATGCACCTGCTTTATTTCTTGGCCTTCTTGCCTGTTACTGGAGAGAAGCTGAGTTAATGTACTGTGTTTCAGGCAGCAAAGAGATCCAGCCCCTGCTGCTGGGCTTGGGGGATACATGCACCCATGAGGTAGGGGTGCCTTGAGCCAGGATGAAGCTCCCCGAGCTGCAAGGAGGGACCTGTGGGATGTGGTCCTGCCAGATGTGACACATTTGGGGCAGGGCTGTGTGTCACCTCCCCACTGCCTCTGAGCCCCAGGCAAGTTGTGCATGTTCTCCAGCACAGGGTGGCTCCCAGGTGCAGGCAGTTTGCAATGGGGTATCACACATGCAAATGGTTCATCCAGCCATCAGAGTATACTTCTTTGGGATCTTCCAGCTATGTGTTCATGTCTGCATGGCCCCAAGATGACTCATGACTAAAGGTTTAAGCACAGGGCCTTGCTGTCACCTGCTGTGGTTTCTCCTGTCCTACAACTGGTGCTGCTCATTGGGTGCTAATGGCTTAGTTTAACCTCTGAGGTAACTTGTGATGCTCTCCAGTGGGACCATGCTGCCAGGATGTTCCAGGTTGTGCAGTGTGTGTGGTACACATGGTTTCCTGGCCATCTCCTTGCGTTCGCAGAGCACATGGGCCACCCTGCTCCCAGGATTGTCACCTTCCACATGTTAGTGTTTCCCATGTGATCCTGAAGCCAGAATGGCCAGTGAAGTGCCCTTCATGATTCTCTGGCCACGGCACCTGGGACCTACCTATGTGCATCGTGCAAGGTGTCCCAGGCCAACAGCCCCCAGTTTGGGTGTTGGTAGTGTCCTGGAAAATGCACCAGGGGAGAGGATGTACTGTCAGGGGCTTTTTCTGACTCACATTGATTTATGTGCCAACCTCAAGCCAAAAACACACCCTGCTTGCATGGGCATTGTTGGAACCATTCAGAGGGCTTATCAGCTGTCCCCAGGGACTTCTTGGCTCTGGACCTCATGTGAGGGTGTGACAGCTTCAGGAACAGGGCTAAGTCCTCCCTCACAGCGCTGAGGTGTGGGATCTGCTGCCTCTCTGCAGGGATAGTAGTGGGACTCTGGGCTGAATGCTGTGGGTTAAGTGACTCCCCTCCAGACACAGCTCTGCCTCCTGGAGAGCACTCAGTCTCCCTGGTGGATTGGTTTCGGTAGGGCATGTGCCTATCACCCACCGCACTGAGTGATGTGACTCCTGGTGCCAACTGATGGGCAGCCCTGGTGAGTCTGCAGGTGTGGGATGAAGAACCAGTAGGTTCCTTTGCAGAGCTGTGAAGGAGTTCAGTGAACTGAAATAAAGTCCAGGCTAAAATGAGGAGGCTTTCCCACCCTGCCTCATGCTGGCCAGGGACTAGCCCAGCCTGGTGCACCCCAACCCCCCCCAGCCCTGCTCTTCTCTGGGTCGGTCCCACCATCGCACTGTAGAGGCAGCAGGAGACTTTGAGGTGCCAAGAACTCCTCTTTGGGAGCCACATGTGCTGCAGTTTTGCAACTTTCCTTCATTTCTAGAAGCCAAATTGATGCTGAAGTAGGGCAAAGGATGAGGCAACAGGGCTGAGCATCTCATTGTAGGAGCTGGTTTCAAGGCATTCCTACAGGGGTTTGTGGAAGTGCAGAGGGACCTGGGGATAGAAGAGCTGGAGAGAGCCCACAGACCCTGCTGGGTGCGGATACAGCCCCAGCACATCCCTGTGCGTGCTGTTCCCTCTGTGCACAGCAGGCTGGTGCTGTAAATCACAGGGGGTCACTGGGGGAAGAGCTGTCGGAGCAGGTCATTGCACAGGGCTCTGACATGGGCCAGCCAAGCTGCTGGACAGGGCAGATGGAGCTTGTGTAACTCCCAGCAGCCGCACGTATTGCCTCGGCCCGACAGCTCATTTGCAGCGCAAGTAACAATAACATGCCTTAGCTGCCATGCCGTGTGGGATTTGCTCCCAGCTCAGGAAATGTTCCTGGGAAAATCTTTCCCCTCCCAGCGCTAGAAGGAGAGGCGTGAGTCCCTTCTGTAGTGGGGTGATGAATAACAACTCCCCAGAGATGTGGCAAACGCTGTGAAACAGCTTTGCACGGCTGCGAGCTCCAGCTCAGAGGACCCTGCTGAGTTCTGGCCCTGGAAAACTCACAGGGTCATGTCTGTGCCCCACAAACAGCATGTAGGGCTCTCCGCGGGGGCTGTCGGTCCGGCCGGGGTCTCTGCTCCGCAGCCCGGGGCACAGCCGCAGGGCAGGGGCAGTGCACACAGCTCCTGGAGCTCCCTCCAGCCCCGCTGCTCAGCGGAGTTCCCATGGCAGGAATGGCCCTTAAGGTGGTTTTTTTGAGCTTGGTCAATTCCTTGAGCCGTTGGTCACACATCCCATGTGCTCACACATACCACTGCTCTGTGCCCCATCCCTTCCTCCAGGCCTGTGTCCCACCAGTGTCATGCCCTGTGGAGCAGCCAGGGCTTCTGGAGCTGTGGGCATCCCCATCCCCCTGCAGTGCTTCTCTTCAGGAACAGTGTCTTCTCTTTAGGAGCACAGTCAAAACAGACGTGAAGAAAGTGCAGAGCTCCTTTACCCCTCTCAGTGCAGCAGTGTCAGGGCTCTCCTGGCAGCAATTCTCCCATGCCCACATGGCACCTGGACCTGTGGTGCTTCCAGGGTCCTCCCAGGCTGGATAATGTTGCTGCGTGGGACTCCCCACATCATCCCAGAACTCTGTCCCTCCACCAGTCTTCATTTCCAGGGATGTGCAGTAGTGGAAGGTGGACACACAGAAGGGTTCCTAAACACACTCCTTAGTTCAGTTTGAGCAAGAAGGAGACAAAAAATATGTATCTCAAGCAGCAGTGCCAGCATTGGTTTCCTCCTGAGGAAAGTGCTACTCCAGACCCTGCTCCAGATCTTCAGAGCCAAGGAAGGCAGCAGAGGAAGGGGGCTGAGCAGCAGTGGTGTCCCACAACTGCTGCCTGAAGGTGTACCTGGTAACCACTGAGTGCCACCTGAGACACTTCCCACCAGTCTTGACTGGGATAAGGGGCACTGCCAGTCCAAGTCTCTGGCTCATGTGTGCTGAGCACAGGGAGCAGGAAGGGCCAAAGGGTAGAGAGGTCCTGGGCACAGCATGGTCAGGGCACCTGGGACAAGGGATGGGATTGTCATTTGGGCACCACAGCAGATGGAGAGGAGGTGCATTTGGCTCAGGCCTGGGTGCAGGAGGTGACCTGGAGCACAGGAGACTGAATCCAGGACATCGAGAGTGCACCAAGGACTGGTGCTCACAGCAGTTAACCCGTAGCACACAGCCAGGTCTGGAGAAGGAGATAAGGTATGTCCAAGCCTGGAGTGGGAGGCAGCAGCTCTTTGGAGAGGAACAGGATGTGCCAAGAGCCCTGGTTGTGTGCTGTGTAGCTGTAGAGCAGATTGACAAAGAGGCCGTGCAGGCCCTTCCACTGGGGATTCTCCCCCGTGCAGTGCTCCCCTGCGCTGCCTCCTCCGAGGCTGCACACGCACGCTCTGCCTGCCCCAGTCCCCAGCCATTTGTCACTGAGAAATTTAACTTTCTGAAGTCTGCAAGCTTGCTAAGAATAAACTTAATAAATTAGTGAGCATATTTAAAGTGCAGCACTGCTCGCTGATCTGGCATTTTAATCTACTCCTGAAGCTATCCAGAGTGTTTGCTCAGCGTGTGGCCAAGTCCTGAAGTATTTGCGTGCTGCTATTGTCAGTACATCTTCTGACCCTTTGCAAAAGGATGGCAGGAGGAGTGAATTTATAAGACTCTTCCACTGGCCAAGGTAGCAGAGTGGTTCCTGCTAACACACTGGGCAGAGTTATCTCCCTGCGATCATCTTCGCCTGTTGTTCCGATCTGGTGGATGAGATACTTTTAAACAATGCAGCTGTGGTTTATGTTCTCCAGGGCTCCATATCCTCTTCAGTGACACACATTCCTCGCAGGTCAGTTGTAAAACATGTTTGATGTTGGCACACAGGCAGCTGGAGCAAACCAAAGCCACTCTCTCCCCTCAGGAATGACAGCAATAGCTGCAGGTTAGAATGGTCTCTGCCCCATTAAGGCAAGCAGTGCCTGGCCCAGCTCCTTCCTGCTGCTTCCCAGAGGCTGCAGGCAGGAGGGCAGTGGGAAGAGGCGACTTTTGCAAGCCAGATGAAGGGCAAAGAGCTATGTGCTCCAGGAACTGGTCCTCCTCCCCTCATGCTCTGCCTTGTTGCACCAGTGTGAGTAGTGGCCTTTCCATGGGTTGACCTTTCTGCAAGCCACCTGCATTCAGCAGCTCATGAGCTGTTCATTCAGCAGTTCACAGAGCCCTGACAAACTGGACAAGAAGCCTTTGGCTATCTGTAGCCATGGCTTTTCTGTTCTTTCCGTGACCATCGCCGTGCACGAGGTGCAGGCTCTGGCTCTGCAGTCCTTCCACACCTCTGGGGGCTGTGCCTTCACTGTGAGCAGGATGCAGAGACTTCCAACTGCTGGACAAAGCCACAGTCCTCCCAGCTCCAGGGCACTAGAAAGAGTTCAGATATTCTCAGGGAAGAGTTTGCAGGGAACTCGGGAGTCCCTGGCCGCTGCTGGCATTTGCAGGTAGTAGATTGTCTGCCCTGATTTATCCATCTACTGAGGCAGGCTGAATTCCTTCCCAAAGGCCACTGACTCTGAAGACTGTGCCTCACCCAGGTGTGGAGAGGGACAAAGCAGTCTGGCCCCAGAACAGGAGGTCTCCCATCCTTACCAGTTTTGAGAGGGCAGAGTTTCTGGAAAACAATTTTGCAAGCAATTCCGATATGTCATGGAATATGGATGACAGCAGGTCCTGCCATGCTTGGGGTGCCAGCAGAGCCTGGCTAGGGCACAGGGCAGTCCCTGGTGCAGGGTGTAGGTAGGAGCAGCTTTGCTGGGTGCAGGTGAAGAATCCAAAGTGGTGCGAGCGTCTGGGAAGGTGGCAGGGAGGGAACAAGAGAGTGGGAAA
>NW_008692127.1:12106-35726 GCF_000695815.1 Acanthisitta chloris
ACGGCAAGTTTTTCTTTGGGGTTCCCAGCAAAGGAAGGACACAAGTCCAGGCAAGGTCACCAAGGTGATTAGAGGGCTTGAGCACCTCTGCTATGGGGAAAGGCTGAGAGAATTGGGATTGTTCAGCCTGGAGAAGAGAAGGTTCCAGGTTGACTTAATTGCAGCCTTCCAGTACCTGAAGGAGCCTACAGGAAAGATGGAGAGAGACTATTTCCAAGGGCCTGGAGTGCCAGGACACAGGGAATGGCTTCACGTTGACAGAGAGTAGAGTTAGATGGGATATTGGGAAGAAATTCTTGGCTGTGAGGGTGGTGAGGCACTGGCTGTGCATCTAAGTATGAGCAGAGTCAGTAAGATCAATGGTGGTTTCATTTTCAGAGCTTCTTTCCATCACTGTTTGGGCTAAGAGGCTTCCAGATACCTTTGTGACTGTGGCACAGTCACCTCTTGTGGGACACAGCACCCTGATGTGTCTGTGTGGCTCTTAATCTGTCCCTACATGTGTGACTATATTTGGCTGTAATAACCATCTGCTTGTGCCCAGTTTCACCAGCAACCCAGACCACTCTGCAGCAGTGATCTGGCTCCTTCTCCCTTTGCTGGTCTCATCAGATCAGTGTCATCGCTGATGATTGAATATTTTCTCAGATCATTGATTAAACAGTTGGATAGCACAGGGCCAACAGGACCCCGGGGGAACCGCGCTCAGCCTGCTGGGTGAGGAGCTCCCATTGACAACTGCAGCTGGGACACAGCACCCTGCAGCCAGCCCTTAATCTGTTAAAGATGGGCCATGATCACTGGGTATTGTTCTGGTTTCTTCAGCAAAATATCCCAGTACCAAGGCGATCTCCCTGCACAAGGCTGAATCTATTATACCACCAATATTATCTTTATCAATCAAGCTAGTGATTGCCGGGCAAAGATGAATCTCAGCTTGCCGTGCTCTGTTTCTGTAACTCTGTGATAATTGGCTTTAGTCATGTTTCTCTTACTCCCATCTTTCACTTGCCATAGCAGTCTTTGGGGGAACCTGCCCAGAGCTGCTGCCAGGCCCCACCAGTGCCTGGTTCAGCCAAACACTTCCACAAGCATTGGTGAACGTGAGATTTAGCATCACAGAGTCATAGACTGTTAAGGGGTTGGAATGGACCTTATAGATCTTAGAGTTCTTCTGTTGCTGTTGATTGCTCTAGCACATCCATCCCCAGACTGACACAACCCACATCTCCACGAGAACTATATTTATTCCCTTCACACTGAGAGAAATTGCTGCTCCTTCCCTTCAGGTTTGCAGCCCACAACTTGTCCTCAGCTCTTGGTTTTCCTTATCAGCTTTCTACAGTTTCTCACTTCTCATTCATTAATATCAGTTTCCACTTTCTTAAGTTATATATGGTTTTCCTATTTTTCACAGTTGTCTTCACTTCCCTCCCCAGCCAGAGCTGTCTATTTTTTTAACCAACATTGCCTTCTTTCTCAATTGTGGGATTGTGGTTTTGGGGCAACATGTAAAATGTTTTCCAACAATTCCCACTTAGCATTCACGTTTTTCTGATTAAATTCCTTCTCCCAATTGATTTGGTTCCTAATTGTTTCCAGCTCTGTGAAACTGAATCGGTTTAGGATGAAGTAGATATATTTTCAGAACAGAGCTTCACTTGAAGTATTCACTTTATTGTCATTCTGCTGTTCAGTTAAATAGACTGAAACACTCTGAGAGGCTTTTGGCATAAATTTTGGGGTCACAGAACTGGGAAATGGAAATTGTTCCTGAGAAAAGCTATTTTCATGACATGTTTTTTGTCAATATATATATTAATTTGAACAAACTGAGGCTTGTCTAAAACCCAGCAGCATGAGCATGGCATTGTCCCTCCTCTGGCAAGGGAAAACAGAGACATTTAGTCTGAAACTGCTTTGATTCATCAAATTTCCCCAATATTTTGCAGCTGGCAATTAAAATGAGAAACTCTGCAGCCACTTTGGGGTTGTTCAGATTTCACCGAAAACCCAATTTCCTCCTTTTTTTTGGGGTAGGAAATGTAAGTTTCCTTTTGAAATTTTGAATTTGATGTCCAAAATACCAGGCTTCATTGACAAACATTTGAGCAGGCACTCATGATTCCACAGCTGGAATGTCTCGTGGGTTGCCCAGCCCATGGCAGGACTCGCTGTCCAGGACACAGGTCCCACCACTCACTCACCCCCAGTGGTACAGCTGCTGACCAGTGTTTTTGTCCACAGGGAGATGCTGTTGGGCACTTGTGCTGCTCCAGCAGCCAAACCAGCCTGTGTCGTGGAGAGCTCATGCACTCCTGGGTGAAGTGAAGGGAGACCAGATGGGGAGAATATTGCAGACCTCCCTTTTCAGAGAATCCCAGGATGGGTCAGGTTGGAAGGGACTGCAGTGGACATCTGGTCCCTCCTCCCTGGTCAGGCAGGGCCATTCCAGAGCACATGGCTCAGGGTTGTGCCCAGATGGGTCTAGAGCATCTCCACTGAGGGACAATCCACACCCTCTCTGGGCAATCTGTTCAGTGCTTGGCCACTGCATGGGAAAGAAGTTCTTGCTCATGTTCAGGTGGAAATTCCTGGGCATCAGTTTTTGCTGTTACCTCATGTTTTATTGGTTTATACCACTGAGAATAGTTTGGTTCCATGATTTTGGCACTTCCTATTCATGTACTTGAATCCATTACTGACATCCCTCTCAGTCATCTCTTCTCAAGGCTGAACAGCCCCAACTCCCTCAGCCTTTCCTCATCACTGTGGTGCTCCAGTCCCTTCAGCATCTTCCTTTCCCTCCCCTGGACCTGCTCCAGGAGCTCCATGCCCCCCTGGCACTGAGGAGCACAGAATTCCACATGCTCCAGTGTGGCATGTTCAGCAGTGCATGTGGGAAAAGGGCAAGACCAAAGTGGCTGCAGCCCCTCTGGGTGCTATGTGCCCAGGCTGCTTTGTGAGGAGAAGGCAGGAGGCTGTGGATACAGCTGGACAGGCACTTCCCCACCTGAAACCCACAGAATGCCATGGGGCCAGGCCACTCAAGCCATGGGGCTGTGTCTCTGCTGTCTCACAGATTTCCAGGTGACCAGATGAGGAGGTCTCAGCACACTCCCTATCTGTGCACCCCCTGGTCATGACCTTTTGGTTGTACAGAAACTTCATGAGCTCCACACTCGCCTCCTCCTCTGCCCCAAGGGGAGGCTGAGTCCTGCCTCTGGAAGGAGGATTACAGGAGTCCACTGTTTTATTCTCATGAGTCATTTTTTTCATTCACATGTTAAGTAGCTGCAGAACCATTCAAGCTTTCAAGGACAGAAAGGATCATCTGCTCTGACCTCTGCATAGCAGGCCAGGGATTTTCATCTACTAGTTCTTGCATCCTGTCTGCAATGGCTGGTCACAAAAAAGCATTTCTTTCACAACGAGGTGCCCAGGCTTGAATTAAAGCCTTTTGCTGAATGCAGATCTGCTGCTTCCCCAGCCAAGTTGGTCCAATGGGCCAATAGTGCTCTGTGTTAAAAGTGCACTGCATATTTGTGTGTAGAACCTGGGGTTTGCCTGCCAGAGGAAGGAGCTCTCTGCCAGAGAGGTCTCCCTCCCACACTGATGAGTGGAGACGCTCTGCCTGCCTGCAGAAAGGAAAGCCTCTTATTCCTAGGATTGCTCCTGGTTTTCTCAAGCTCCTTTAACACTCCTAGAGCTCAAGGCAGCCCAGGCAGGCTTCTCCCCCCGCTCCCATTCTTCTCTTCTTCTGTCTCCTACCCTGAGAGGCCTACAAGACTTACACATGCTTCTAAGGGCAGGATTGCTTTGATGGAATTCTTCCTTCACTCTTCCCTGACACAGTCCCAACTGGGAGATTTTATTGACCTGTCCACAATGGACATTACTTCCCCAGCTGCTTTTCCAAGTGCTGTTTTACCCCACCACTGGCCCTGGGCTCAGCAGAGGTGGAGCTCCCAATCCTTGTGCTGGACAGATTTGAGGGATCCTGTCATGTTGGCCAGTTCTCCATGTCACAGGGACTCCCCAGATCCTGGAAGCCAGTTGTGCCTGGTGGGGCAGCAGCTCCCTTGGGGCAGCATAAAAGCAAAGGCAGACCCTGAGTGACAGGGTCAGTCCTGACTCCCTTGTACTCCAAACTCAGGAGTCTCTTGGCTGACCTTAGGAAAGGGCCAGTGCACGAGACACTCCTGAGAGATCCCCCATGGCCACATCCAGGTCTGCTCCCTCTCTCCCCCTCTCCCCACAGCCCTGGGTCACGTAACTCGTGTGCAGCACAGGCCAGACAGACTCTCTGGCAGACTCTCTGGCATGGCTTTTTCAAGGTTGATAAATGGGGCCAACTCCTCCAGTTTGAACTCAAGAAAATACCATTATCTGCTGTGCAATGACTCAGAGATTGCATTGCAACATCTTGTTGGTAATGTCAGATTGCAGGCAACGATATTAAAAATGAGCATTTTACCCTGGACAGGGTATTAACTATGAAATTAAAGCTGTATTTATTGCCTTTAGCCACAAGCATCTAGTGCAAGTGGTTTAGCAGTGGCATTTTTCAGTGGAAAACCCACAGAGAGGGACCTTTAAAAGGGTAGTGAGAAATGATGGTGTTCAGTTTGATTCAGCTTGAAGTTCTCTATGTATAACTTAGCCCTTTTCTTTTCTTTTCTTTTCTTTTTCTTTTCTTTTCTTTTCTTTTCTTTTCTTTTCTTTTCTTTTCTTTTCTTTTCTTTTCTTTTCTTTTCTTTTCTTTTCTTTTCTTTTCTTTTCTTTTCTTTTCTCAGCTGAGCTGCTCTGCTTTGTTCTTTTCTTTTCTTTTCTTTTCTTTTCTCAGCTGAGCTGCTTTGGGATGTGTCTCAGGGTGATGCAGAGAGGGAGCCCAGGGCAGGTTTTGCTGCTGCCCAGCTGTTCTCTTGTGACACATGGGACATGTTCTCTGCTCTCCTGTGGCACACTGCTGCTCCTGGTGTGGGCAGTGCAGGGTGCCAGCTGCACCTGGCCCTGCTGTGACAGCCCTGAGGCTCTTCCCTGCGCCCTGACATGAGTGGGGATGCCCAAGTTCTGCCTCAGCTGAGCCCAGGGCTTGCCTCACTGCAGCCCCAGTGTGTGACAGCCACCTCCCATTCCCACAGCCCTCTCTGCCTTTCTCCCCAGCAGCAAGCTGAAGCTGCAGCTCTTGGCGTGCGTTGCCAGCCCTGTGGCCTGGGGTGTCTGCTGTCCCGCGGGACACGAGCAGCTCCCCCAAGAACATCCCCCCCGGGCAGCAGCACAGCACAGCAGATTGTCACCCGCAGCCCTTGGAAGGGTGGGATGGCACTGATGCCTTTCAGGGCTGTTCCAAAAGGCACTGGGTCTAGAGAGCACATAGCTGTCGTTAAAAGCAAGAATACTTCATTGTTGTCAAGTGTAAAATCACTTTCTGTTGTGTTGTGCAAGCACTCTGCGAGGCCTCACACAGAGCCTGGCACAGCCCTGTGCATCCCACAGCTCCTCAGAGCTGCTGACCCCTCGGGACACCGAGCACGAGCAGCATCCTCACAGCCAGCCCTGACCACGGCCCACACAGCCTGGCCCTGGGCACAGGCCCCTGCCAGGGAACGCTCAGCCCTGCTCTCTGAGTCTGGGACACACAGGGATGTGTCCCACAGGTCACTCTCCAGCCACCAAGAGCACCTGGGCAGAGGGGGCTGACACTGGTGTCACCAGGGCAATGGTGGTGACAAGGATGGTGAAGGGTCTGGAGGGGCCACATGAGGAGCAGCTGAGGGCACTTGGTTTGTTCAGCCTGGAGAAGGCTGAGGGCAGAGCTCATTGGGGTCTGCAGCTCCTCCTGAGGGGCAGTGCCAGGGCAGCTCCAGCTCTGCTCTCTGGGACAGTGACAGGACCATTGAACGGTCTGAAATTGTGTGAGGGAGGGTTAGGTTGGATATCAGGACAAGGTTCTACCCCCAGAGGTGTTTGGGCACTGAACAGCTCCCAGGGCAGTGGTCACAGCCCCAAGGTGACAGAGCTCAGGGAGTGTTTGGCCAATGCTCTCAGGCACAGGGTGCAGTGTTTGGGTGTCTGTGCAGGGGTTGGACTGCTGGTCCTTGTGGGTCCCTTCCAGCTCAGGATATTCCATGGTTCTACATGCCAGGCCACCAGCCTGCTCCAAGCCCAAGTCCTGAGCTGTGTCTTGGCTGGCTCTACCCCAACACCCTCCAAAATGTGCCTGTTGTCCAAGTTTGTGGGGGTATGTGGACACGGAACTACACCCTGAGAAGACAAACTACAAGGAGACTATTGCCAGTGCTGAGGATGTGAGTGTCCAAGTCCAAGACTGCTTGGTCTTTCCCATTTTTGTCTTCCCTGCAGGGAGAGGGGATCACCCTCCAGGTGGAAGGTTGGTGGGAGCAGGTCTATCCAGACGTCCCTTCCCACCAACACTGATGCTCTGGCCATGTGAAAACAGTATCTGAATCCTAAAGAACAGGGGTCAGAAAGATGCCATTATTCCTTTGAATGCTTCCTCAGCAAGTATCCAGGGATGCTAACCCTCCTCAGGAATTTTTAGGTGTGTTTTAAGGTAGCACCAGGCTCTCATTTGGTTCTGTGTGTATCCTTGGCATTGGGCAGGTCTTTGAGGAGTTTAACCAAGAGTTTCCTTTGCTTGAATACCTGTTTGAGGAGTTGGTACTTGTGTCTCATGTGGTATTTCACTCTGAATGATGGGGATGTACATTCAGTGCTGCAGCACAGTGTGGCTCTTGCCTGATTTTTGTACTTATTAAAAACAATCTCACTGGAACAGTAAACAGGAAAGGTGAAGGGAACGTTCCTCCTGTCAGGATATCTCTGTGAGCTGATCTGACTGTCTGGAGCTGTGAGTACCAAGCTTGCACTTACTAAAAAGAGTGGATATGTAGATTTCATTGATCTCCCTGTCCTAGGGCTGGAACAGAGCAGCTCCTGCAGAGCTGACCAGGTTTGTGGTATTTTAATTTGCATCTCCCAAACCCATGGTGTGTTCTCCTGGATGTGTACAGTGCAAAAGTGTCTGTCTCATCTCCTGCTGCTCTGTCCCTTCTGTGATGCAGCTGTTCTTCACCAGTTAGTATTTTCAAAGACTTCTAGGATTAATGGTTGTTTTTTGCTGTGGCTTTCCATAATGGCATGAGCTAAGGGCACTGATGTACCAGTGCCATGAAGAGGCACCTGTGCTGCTCTGTCCTTTGTTTGCAGGCAGCTCCTAATAGAGGATTTCATGGGAAGACCAGTGACTCAGAAAGGCTGGAGATTGTGAACTCAGGAAGTTTCTTTTGGGATTTGGTGCTCAGCATGTATGGAAAACCAGGATTTTGTACACAACTGACGGTACTAAAGCTATACCTGGGTCAATTACTAACAGTTCTGTCTGATAGTGCAAACCTACAGGACCCCAGGGCTTGACTAAGTGCATGCAGAGCAGGTCTGAGAGTGGATCTCGGTGAAATAAAGTGAGATAGGTGATGGGGTTATTCACAGAAAACACCCCAGGAATGGAGAGGAGCTGTAGAAGAAGTGAACACCTCCCCAGAAATGTTCAGGATCACTTTGCAAGTGTTCACAGAAGACAAGTGGACAAGAAGCAGGGGCAGAAAGTCCATTTGCATGAATGCAGGTGGAGCTGGGCAGGACCTGGTGTTTGTGGAATGTCTCCTGCTGGTACAGGTCATGGGAGGCTGTTCTCTCATGGGGTCAAGCACCATTGCCTGGAGTGAAATCTCCCCAGGAGGTGCCTCTGGCTTGCTTTGGCATCCTGGGGCAATGAATGGCTGGGAAAACCAGACAAGAGGAGAGGTTTTAGCAATCAGCTTGAGTGGACCAGTTGCTGCCAAACTTATCCCCATAAAAAAAGAGAGTCAGTGATCCAGATCTGATACCAGCCCTTGATGTGTGGCTTGGAGCCAGGCATCTCTGAGCTAGCCCAAGCAGAGCTAAGAGCTGGGAGGAAAGGGCGATGTAAGAAACCCCACCTGAACTGGCAGAGGGTCTGCAGAGACTCAAGTGACGAATGTGGCTGAGTATCAGTGAGGGCTTCCAGCATAAACTTGCACTGAGCAAGCAAATAGTCACTCTATTGGGGTTGGAGAACAGCAGAGGAGGTCAGAGGCACTCCAGAGTTTGCCACAGATCCCCAATCTTTTCTGGCAGAGTCACACCTGTGAGGGAAGGGAGATGGACACTGGTGGAGATATGGCACCACGTCTGTTATTAATGGCCAAAACCTGCACACAGGTCCTGGCCAGAGAGACCTGGAGCAATTAGCAACAGTGATACGTCCTGTCTGTAAAGCCAGAGGACTGGCAAGAAGGCAAAAATTAAGAGAAGCCAAGGAGTTAGATGTTGGCACCTTCCAAACTCCCCATTTAAAGGCCCGTTCTGGTTTGCAGGGCTGGGCCAATGCTGAGGGCTGGCAAATGACTGCTGCTCACTGCCTGGCTCCTGTCACCACCTGGGACCATCAGACCTGTCTCCAGCCCAGGCACTGCTGCTGCCAGGGCTGCTTTTAGTGAGGTGAAGGAAATGCAAACTTGATATTGTATCCACACCCCACAGACAAACCCTGCAGGTCACAGCATGGGCACTCCCAAGCACCAGCCTTGCAGACTGACATTCCTCTGCCTGCACAGCCCAGAGGGCATCACTGGAGATTCTGGGAGTCCATAGAGTGCCCCCTCTGCCCCCGTGGGGGACAATTTCTGCCTGGATGTGTCTGGGCTCCCCACACAAGGTGCATCCTCAATTCCTGAGTGAGGGAATGAGGGTCTCGCTGCAGGGTTTGCAGTGGTTTCCTGATGACACCAAGTTTCCAGTTGTTCCCCAATCCCACATTGCCCATCCTGAGCAGTTTTCCATCAGAATGCTGCATCTGTTCTGCTTTCTCCTCGGGTTGTTTCTTCCCCTGTTCCCCCTCATGCCCAGCACCACAGAGGTGGAACGGGAAGGAAAGTGTTGGGGCTGAGTTGAGGAGCAGGAGGGACAGCAGGAACAGGAATGCTGTGAGGTGTAGGAGTTTGCCTGCTTTCTCCTCTCTTTGTCTGTCAGTCTCTGAGCCATTGCTTCTCCTGCATCACCAGCAGCATCTTGCTTTTGCCCAGGGGGCAGGGCCATGGGAAAGCTGCCTGATGGTAAGGGTCAGGCTGAAGCAGGGAATGGGATCAGGGACTTGGTTGCTGCTCAGCTGCTATAGGTTTGCCACCTTTGGGTAGTGCAGACCATCAGGAAGGTTTGGAGTGTTTCCCCTGGGATTCCAGCCTAGAAGCTGTGTTGGGAATACCCTGCACTCTGCCCGGAATTCTGCTGCCTTGTTTCTTGGAGGTGTTGTTACTTCTCATTCTGGGATGAATGGACTCTGGCCTCAGAGGCCTTTCTGGTTCTGGCATCACAGCTCTTGTCCAGCAGCCCTTAACTCCAATGGGAATTGTGAGGTGCTGCAGGATGTGGTAGCAAGGCTGAGTCCATTGAATCATCCATTAATCCAGGTCTTTGCCTGTTCTGCTGATTCATGTGGCTGCAATATTGAGGCCTTGAATTGCCATCCCAAAGACATTTGTCAAAATGCATCACACCTCTGTTCTGGCCTCTTATCTCCTCTCACTTATTTGGTATCCTGTGTCCACTGAGCAGTGATTTACAGTGCCTCCCCCAGCTACGTAGGGTGCTGGGCGCGAGCTGTGGTTCACAATAGCTTTCAAGCTGTCAAGATAATCCTTCTTCAGCTGAAATGGATCCACCTCAGCTCGAGCCAGGAACCACAAGGGACCTCCTGTGATTTCAGTGGGGTTTCAGCTTTCCTTGCTCCTTTGCTCCAGCTACAGACTGAGCTCCCCACTCTGCCCTGTGCCAAGAGCCCCACTGGGCTCCAGTTAGTCCTGTTTGCTCTTCTTTGGCACCTCCAGTCATGATCCTACTGGAGATCCCTGATTGTTCCATACTGCCTCGTGCTGTACTTTCCTGAGCAATGTGCAAATACACTTTGTCTGCATTAATTATCAGTGTGCTGTGGAGACAACTTTGCTCTCAGCTGGGAGTTTGCTGTGCTCTGGGTGACCTCCCCTTTACGTGGGACTTTGCCACATCATTTTTAGGGTAAACCAGGGGAATGCACATCACAGTCCAGGGTTCCCTGCCACAAGCCCAAAGGTGCTTGAGCTCTCTCCATGTTTTCTCCCTGGTTGCGCTGGGCTCCTTCCTCCAAGGATGTAGCCAAGGCAGGTGGTCCAGAACCAGCACTGAATGAGTGTCACAGCAGTCACAGCAGTTTTAGTTTGGCAACACAGCCTGACAGCTCTGCCCACAGCAAAACCCAATCCCCCAGGTGTGTGCAAAGCATCCTAAATCCAGAGCAGCAGCCAGAATTCAGGGAACTTCTCCCTTGCTAGTGATGGGCACAGGTACACGGCTGGATTTCAAGCCTCTTCCCCCAGCACAAAGCAAACAGTGAGGGATGTGCTGGGGGTCCCTGGGGGGATGTGCTGCACGTGGCCAGGATGAGGACCCACAGGGAAGCTCATGCTCAGGGGTCTCTGCCCTGGTCCCCAGCACTGCAGTGAGGCACACACTCCCCTGGCTCTGCAGCCACCAGCTCTGCTGCCAGCACTGTCCCTGCCAGAGCTGAAGATTTCTCCCGTGCTGCACCGAAGGGAGCAGCTGGCAGCCTCCTCCCCAGTGATAGGGAGGGACTAACACCACGAGCTAAGGCAGCGTGGTGCAGTCCCCAGGAGGTTGGACTGGCTGGAGCACCGAGCTTGGTTCTGCCACCCAGTCTGGCATCAGACATCCTCCCAGCCCATTCCTGGAAGCAGAGCAGCATGCTGAGCAGCAGCAGAGCTGGTGTAGCCTGCAGAAGCTGCTCGCACTAATCCCAGAGGGAGCCATGGTCCCATCCTGCCTGGAGCTCTAGGACAGGGAAGCAGAACGTGTGAGAGCTGCAATACGCATGGGCAGCACAGCTCCCACGTTCCCTCTAGAGGTTTGCAAGTGTGATGACTCCAAGCTTCTAGTGATGATTTCCAGGATGAGGGATGTGAGTGCTACTGAGCACAGTGAGGAGTGCTGCAGGCACAGTCCTTCCACCAAACACCCACGTTGGGCTGCAGAAACTTCGAATTTTCAGAGAGGAGATGTT
Organism: Acanthisitta chloris; assembly: GCF_000695815.1. NCBI lineage: Eukaryota > Metazoa > Chordata > Aves > Passeriformes > Acanthisittidae > Acanthisitta > Acanthisitta chloris. The sequence continues at coordinate 23,268 of NW_008692127.1, forward strand.
TGGGTCTCTCAGTAGCTTCCTTCCCCTCCTAACTGGAAGAGGACAAGCAGCTGAGATGCTCTCTGAGTTCACACATATCTCTGGGCTCTCATGCAGCTTTGGCAGCCCCCCAACACCAGAACTAAGAGACCCAGGTAGCCTCCTCCCTCCCACAACCCAGCCTCAGGGAGAGAGCCAGGCAGGAAAGCCAATATCTTCAAAGCTGAAGAACACACTGTTGTCCAGTGCTGGAGACCCTGAACATGAAGTTTGTGGGAAGAGGCTGTGAGGGGGAGCCTTTCTTCCCACATCCTGTTGTTCCAGCCTCAGGCTGACGTGTGCTGCTGTTCGTGTGGCACCTTGGCTGTGTCCTGCAGCTGCTGAGGTGGCCCAGTGTGGTGGAGCCATGAGGGGGGTGTTCCTGGAGCACAAGGCTGGAAGGAGACCGTGTGTGGGAAGGCCAAGGGGAGCTGCCTCCCCAGGGAGAGCAAATCCAAATCCAAGAGGCTACTGAAGGCTGCATCAATCAGAGCAGCTTTCCAGGCCTGCCCTGTGGTCAGGCTGTGCTGTCAGCCAAGCCAGGCCACATCCACAAGGACTTGGCCACCCACCCTCAGGACATATGCTCCCATCAGACTGCACGTTATTACTCTGGGCTTTCAGAGTTTCCCTTGTTCCTGGAAAGATGCTGTGCTGTACTAACTAGCAGGAACATTTGGAAACGACGTCCTTTGCAAGTCCTGCTGCTTGTGCCAGTCCCCATCTCTCAGCTTGATTTAAGGAGGGGTATTCTAAATAACACCCACTTCTCCCTGCCTGGAGCAGCTAAAGGCACTGATGCAAAGTTGCATAACCCAGTGCTGCTTGTGTACATGCTTGAGAAGAAACAGCCACGGAAAAATCCTGTAACATTCCTGGGCTGGTCAGTCTCCTGGTATCAAAGCGTTTCCTGCTGTGCTTTCACCTTTGAATCTTAATCCAACGGCTTTGGATATGGAGAGAGGGTGGGTGAGGGCTCTGGGGAGCAAAGGACCCTTCTGAGGAGAGGCTAGGGAGAAGCTGAGGCATGCTTTGTCCCCTGAAGGAGCAAGAGATCCCTGGTTTAGTGTCCCTGATGGAGGAGATCTGTTTCCTGGGGCTGTGGTTGGGTCCTGGTTGCAGAGACAGCACAGACACTGCTGCCTTGGTCCCCTGGGGAGGCCCCACAGGTCTGACTCCCCATGTTCTCCATCTCACGTAGCAGCCAAAGGCAGTTTTCTGGTGCCTCTGGAAAGACAGCCCCAAAACCAGCTTTTAAATCCGAGGGGCAGATTTGAGCCCTCACCTACTCATGAGTGAACCACTCCCTGTGAGGCCCCAGCCCAGCTACAGGTGGCTGCAGCTTGTTAGAAGCAAGTCAGAGTGTTTTCTCATGCCTTCCTCTGCTGTGTGGCTGATGACTGGGTTTTCCAGGGAAATAGCAACACACAGAGACAAAGAGCAGGTCTTTTTTGCTTCTAGGCCTGGGATCCAAAGAGTCTTTCTTGGGGCAGGTGGTGAGATGTCCTCTCACTATGATAGGCACCTTTTACCCACCTCGTCCTCCTAGGACAGCCCCTTTACTGGGAAGGCCTGGGCAGGGAAAGCAGAGCAGAGCTGAAGTTTCCCATCCCAGGAAGAATGAGTGTCCCTTGCAGAGGTGCCAGTGCCTTTTCCTGATGGTGTCCAGGAGAGGAAGGACAGCAGCATGGACCTTTACACAGTGGGTTGAGAGTGGAGAACACTTAGTTACAGCTCTGCATCACCCCCAGGGCAGCAATCAGCCACCTCCAGGGCAGGTGAGTGCCCACCTGGCAGCCTGCTCCCTGCTGAGGGGCACCAGGTCTGACTGGGAGAGGGAGGCAGGGGCTGTTCCCACTGCTCTCCCTTGGAATGGTGGTGTTTAGGGGGTGGCCGTGCTGTCTCTCCTGACCCTGATCCTTGCAAAGACAGCCATGGACTTGTCTGAAGGCTTACCCATGATATGGGTTTGATTTATCTGCCTGCTCTTGGGAGCACAGCCTGCTTAGATCAGTGCTTTGCTCTTATTGCTCTGCCTGGTATGAGAGTTCTGGGGGCTCTAAAGGACAGCCATGTGCTGGGGGGACACTTCCTCTGAAGCAGCAATGTGCCATGCAACCCTGCCCTGCCTGTGGTCTGCTTTGGACCCTGCATGGCAGCAAAGGATGGGTGCAGGGAGCCCCAGGGATGTAAGGCCTTGGGATCTCTTCTTCTTCATCCTCAACTGGCTCAGCAACCTGACCAGGACAAGGAAGAGGTGGGGTCTGCCTGCTGCCCACAGGAAGGTTCCACACAGGCAATCAATGACAACACTCCAGAGCCAATGTGGTTCATGGATGTCCCTGTCTCTCTCAAGAAGAGGGTGAAAAAATACTGGACACACCTGCCAGACCTGAATTCGAAGGAACCCAGGAAGGAATGAGGCTTTATTTCCTGCTCTCTTCCACTTCTGGCACAGCTCTGCAGTGTGTGCAGGGGCTGCCTTCCCTTCCAAGCAGCACAGCCCTGTGTCCAGGGTCCTTCAGCCCCCAAGCTGAGTGTTTGACACTGAACATGGGGAGCCCAAGTATGCTTCAGATGGAAACCCTGCTGACAGCATCACCCCACAGCAGCTCCCACACCTGCCTACTGCCAGTGTGTGTAACACAATCCACAGCAGGTCCATAAACTCCACATATCTGCTGAATGAAGTAGGTGTGAGGAAGGTTCCCTCATGCCATCAGCTCCATGCCCAGCTCATGTGGGTGTCTCTGAATTGATACCAATGGCTTCTTCTGCCACTTCTCCCAGAGCAGCCTCTGCTGGAGAGCAGAGATGGTTGTGGATTGATTGCTGAGTACCTTGAGTGTGACATTTGGGCTCTGCCAGCCCTCACCCCAGCACAGCACCTTGGCTCAATTGTATAGATTCACTTTATGACTCACCCTGCAACTTGATGCATTGTGTCCAGATAAAAGATACTTTATCCCTATGATAAAACCGGACAAAGATGATGTCAAAATAAAAGAATGTTTTCTCATCCGAATAAAAGTTGAAGCTGCTGTTCTTGGGGTTATTTTGCTTGAAAACCTCCAGAGAAAGCAAGACTTTGAGTTTTTACCATTTATAGTTAGTTTCAGAAAATTCAGCATGCGAAGTTTGCTATCTGCCTTCCTCTCCTCGTTTGGAGATGAGTGTTCTCTGTGCTGGTTGCCTGGGACCAAGCTCTTACTGTTGGGAATGCAGGGGGGAATGTGACCACCCCAGATGGACCCAAACCCATGGGACACTCCTCTTGGTTAGGCAGCTGTCCTGTGTGTTGTGGAAGAGCTGGCACCTGGAGGAGCTGCAGTCACAGTTTCCAGGAGTTCACACAGCTGATGAAGGACTTTTCTTGCCCATGGCACCACCAGCAGCTTGGGCACTCCTGCAGTGGGATCACAGCCAGGCACGAGGGCACCCAGTCTGATGGAGAGCCCAAGCCCTGGGGGAGCTGTGTCTTCCTGGCTGTGTTTGCTTGAGCAGGAGGAGTTTATTTTTAGCAAACAATGCCAATTAGAGAGGGATTGTTCAGTGGCTACATCTCAGTGGAGAGCAACAGCTGCTGGCATGGCTCTGAGGGACCCCATCTGTGGAGGGATCCTCTGGGACAGGGGAGGGGCAGCTAAGCTCAGCTCTGATGGGGATTCAGCTTCTGGTCCTTCTGCTGCTCTGAGGGCACTACCCCTGCTCCTTCAGCAGCAGAGACTGGGCTCACTGAGTGTCACCATGGTCTTCTGGGGGACCTTGGCAGTGTCCTCTTGATGCACTGAGTCTAGAAGCTGTAGTTGCCTTCACTCATTGCTCTTGAAAGAGCCTGTGCCTCTACTCACCCATGTTTCCTGCAGCTGGGGAGAGTATTTGTGTGGTTGATTCTCAGAGGTGCTGAAGGGCCAGACCTATCTGCACCAGCCAAGTGGGACTGCAACAGAAGGTCTGGGGAAGTGCAGAAGAAATAAGCACAAGTAGGAATCAGATCTAGGAATCAGATCTAGGACTGTCCTGTGCTGATTCTCATTTCAGAGGTAAATTGACACTATTGCTTCAGTTAAATCATTCTCATTAATAGAATGATTTCCTGGAGAAGGATCATGGATCAACCTACACCCTGAGTGTGAGCAACCATCAGACTGTCAAGGGAAAGTGCCCCATGAGAATGCCTCAGGGTGAAAGCATCAAGCTTAGGGGGCCCAAAGCTTGTTCCTTTTGGTATTTCTCTGGCTGTAAAGACAAAGTTCAAGTCTTTGACCAGAGTCAGTGAATTTGTGACCTTCATCCTGAATCTGCCCCTCAGGGAGAGCTCTGGAGACAGTGAGGGTATAAAGGTGGTAGATGTTAGCCCTCGGGGATGAAGTTTTCTAAATGTGTCAGAACACCAAACCCATACAGGCTGCAAGGTGATGTCCTGCAAACCAGCCAGTCACTGCTGCTGGCCAAAGGAATGCATATCCCAGTGCAGGCTGCTGGCATGGAGAGCTTGTGCCCAGCCCTCAGTCACCGTGCCAAGGAAATAACTTGTAAAGGAGGTGAAGAGAGACCACAAGAGGGAAAGGAACAGAATCAGAGAGATGTGAAACTGCCTCATTTTGGAAATGAAAGAGCCTGCTGGCAATGGTAGGGCTTCACATGCTGAGCTGGAATCGCAGCCCAGGGAAAATAGGAATGGATTAAACAGAACAAGAACTGAGGGACTCTAAATGCTGTCTTCAACTTCTCAGTAGAGGCCTCATAAATCTAGACAATTATGAGATGCACTTAGAGAAGCCCAATGCTATTATGTTGGGGCAGGAGGGTGACTCCTTGGAAACAAAGAGTTTCCAAAGAGCTCCAGCATGAGGACATCCTGGAGCAATGTGACCTGTGTGACACTTTGGTACCTGGAAGGGAAAAGCTGGATGAATGGAGTGGGCTGGAAACACCAAGTTCATTAACTCATGCAACACAGGACAAGACAAATGTTCCTTGGCTTCAGCCTCTTTCCTTTTTTGGATGCTTGTCTGAATCCTGAGTAGCCAGTCCTGGAGTCCCCTCTGGGTGTTGAGGTGACTTGTGAGAGGAGGCTCTCAGTCAAACTCCTCCAGCCAGATGAGGTCATGCCCTTGGTGCTGATTGATTTTCCACCAGGCGCTGACACGAGACTCAGTCGTATGGGCTCTGCAGGAGCCTCACCCAGTTGTGCAGGAGCCCTGAAAACAAAAACCTAGAAGAAGCCCATATTAACACCCTATTTTGTGTGCTTTCCCCTCCAGACTGTAGTAAAAAGAGCCCTTTTAGTATCTCAGAGCAGTGGTGTGCTTTGTGCCCCTGTGGCAAAGCTTCAGCTGGGTGAGGTGGCGCAGGGTGAGCTGTGCTGTCCGTGGTGGCTCCAGGTGAGGACAGTCTGCTGCGTTGGTTGCAGTGCTTATGGGAGCTGGCCCTACACCTGGGCCAGGGAAGGGAGTGCAATCCCAGTCCAGGTGCAGGGCTCCCCCCACTCCTCCCTGGGGTGCTGTGCTTTGCATGTGCATCCCCACCAAATCTCCTCCAGCAGACAGGCAGCAGTGCCCACAGTGTCTCCTCACCCAGAGGTGGGAGTTTGGTGCTTAGAATCATAGAATCAGCCAGGTTGGAAGAGACCTCAAAGATCATTAAATCCAACCCTACCATTGTTACTAGACCATGGCACTAAGTGCCACATCCAGTCTCAGCTTGAAAACCCCTAGGGATGGTGAATCCTCCACCTCCCTGGGCAGCACATTCCAATGCCTGAGCACTCTCTCTGTAAAAAATCTCTTCCTAATATCCAACCTAACCCTCCCCTGGCAGAGCTTGAGTCTGTGCCCTCTTGTCCTGCTGCTGGTTGCCTGGGAGAAGAGACCAACCCCCACCTGACTCCAACCTCCTGTCAGGGAGTTGCAGAGGGTGATGAGGTCTCCCCTGAGCCTCCTCTTCTCCAGGCTGAACACCCCCAGCTCCCTCAGCCTCTCTTCATGGCACTTGTGCTCCAGTCCCTTCACCAGCCTCGTTGCTCTTCTCTGGACCTGCTCCAGCACTTCTCACAGTCTGATCTCCTGCAGGTGTTTCTTTTCACAGCTCAAGAACATTGCTGTCCCAGAAACATGGGCAGGGGAGTGAGGGCTGTGCTGAGTAGGGAGGCACTGGACACTGGGGTACTCAGGCTCTGTTTTGGGGGATCTGGTGGGGTGGACAGTCACCAGCCAGCGCCACTGCTCCCAGTGAGCAGCAGAAGTGGGGTGGGTTGTGCCCTTTGCCAGCTCCAGCAGTGTCAGTGTGCAGGGAAGGACACAGCAGGTGGAAGAGGCAGAGCAGCCCACCGAGCCCCCCAGGTGAGGGCTGGCAGAGCAGCCTGCCCTGCCAAGGCTGGTGCTGGTGGAGCAGGGACTACATGTCCACAGGCTTCATGCAGAGCCCAAGCCCTGGCCCTGCCCTGCAGCACTAAATCCACCCATAGCACACAGCACAGACACCTGTGAGTGCAGCACAGCCCAGATGGCTCTGCCACGACCTCCTCCCTGTGCAGAGCTATGCGCTCGGTGTGTCTCGGTGTCTCCTTTGCCAAGCATCTCCCCAGGGAAGGGCCAGACACCCCCAGGCTGCCATGGAGGATCTCAGCTCTGGGACTGCCTTGATGTGTGTGGCTGTGCAGAGCTTCCCTGGGAGAAGCTGCCTGGCCACGCAGTCAGAGAGGATAAAGCTAGAGCTCACTGGGTGCTTGCTCGGAAGAGAGTGTTTCCCTGCTTCCCTTCTGCAGGAGGTGAATGAGCCAGGCACAGCAGAGACCATTCATAAAGTGGATCTCAGGGGGATCTCAGCAGGGTCACAGTGCCCTGTCTGGCCCCACGGCTCAGGCTGGGCACGGTGGCAGGCACAGCCCCTTGGCAAGGACTGCTGGGGAGGGATGGGCTGTGTCTCTGCATGCATCTTGCTCACACCCCTGCTCCAAGAGCAAATCCAGAGGTATTTTATCCTCTGTACATTTGTTTAAGGAAGTTTAAAAGCAAATTTGGCCCCTGCCTTTGAATCCTTGCTCCTATAAATTCAAACACCTTGGACAGAGCATGTCTGTGCAGTCTTACATGTGACATTTAGCTAAAACCACTTACAAACAACTTGCATTACAAGTTTATTCATTCCCTGCAGAATGTTGGCTCCGCTGAGTGTCTCCCGAGCCATCTGCTGTGGGCGAGCTGCTTATCTTTGCTATCAGAGCCCTCTTCTAAATATTATGACCAAACAGAATTCCAAGAACAACATCCATCCCTCTGCACTGCAAATGCACAAAGCTGATAAACTGTTTATATATTATCAGCTAAATAAGTTGGGTTTATCTGGAAGGGTTTGCAGAAAAAGAAAGTCTCTTGGGGTGCTTGGAAAGAATGTGTCTTGCAGGTGGGTGCTGGGGAGATGGGGAATTCATCAGGGCTCATCTCAGCCTGCCACCCCTGCCTGAGCCAGCCCCATGGTGCCCAGCATGCCTGTGATGTGGGATGTGCACCCACCAATGCCAACAGTTCCAAGAGTGGACCCTGCTAAGTTGTGGTGCTGCAGTGGTTGAGCATCATCTCCTTGTGCTCTGTTTATGTGGCACTTGGGGCTGGGCTGAACCCCTTGCCCCATGCCCAGCAATGAGAGAACTCCCAGACCTTCTGCTGTGTGAGGTGTCAGTGTCTCCCTGCTGCTTCTGCATCTCTCCTGCCCCACACCTGGCTTCTGCAGCTCCAGATTGCCTTTGGTTTGTAACTCTGGCTCACCTTCTCAGCAGACTTGGCATTGGAAGGGGCAGAGCAGGGAGCTGTGTACCCTCCCTGTGTGGGACAGCGGCAGAACAGCTAACCCTGGCGCCTGGGACAGTGCCCAGAGCCCTAACCCCAGTGCCCCTCTATAAATTATCTAAATGCTTGTGAAATCCACCCAAAGTGTCTCTGCCCTTCCCAGCCCAAATTGGGTATCACAGACCGTGTTTATTCTTCCACATTGGGTTCTGCTCATTGCCTTTTGGTGTCAAGAAACCGCGGGACAAGGCTAGGAGCAGAGGTCAGTGTGGGCCGGCGCGGCAGACCCCAGTGGTCCCAGCAGATGGAGAGCATTTATTTTCCCCAGGGGACTTCAGATTTAAGGACATTTTGTCTGCTGGCTGCCAGCAAGCACATGTCACAGCTCTGGCCCCAGCTGCCCTGTCCAGGAGCACTCCAGCCCAGCTGGAGCGGGGCCGGGCCGGCAGCGCGGGGCATGGAGGGCCAGGCTGACCGTGAGGGCCCCATGGGGCTGGGAGCAGTGAAAAGAGGAGTTGTGGCCCTGAACCCCAGCAGGTCTGTCCAGCCCTGGCTGCTGTGTGCCATTTTAGGACCATGGGAAATGGAAGTGAGGGGCTGTGCCTGCAGTGGGAGCTGGTGGGCTCAACAGACCCCAGGGCAAAGGCATCTCTGTGCCTCGTGGTTGCTGTCCTCGGGGCATGGCTTCCCTTCTGGCAAGCTCATCATATTCACCTTGAATGACCTTTTGCAGTGGCATTTTTTTCCCATGTTGTTCTCAGACGAGGAGCAACTCATTCACCACCCACTAGCTGGTGGAGCTACTGGAGGGAGACCCTTGCTCTTGATGATTGGTGGCACTTGTGACTTATAGGGTCCATGGCAAAGCTTGTGAGCACAAGGTCTTGTTCCTGTGCTTGTCCAGGGTATACCCTGGGCAGGCATGAATCCAGAAGGCTCTGAAGATGCTACCAGCCTATATCTCTCTAACGTTCAGGTCTGTCCTTGACTGTAAGGATCCAAAGCAGAAAGTTATCACTGCCCCCTCATAACTGGGAGTCAAAAAAGAGCCATAGGCACAGAAAGCCCCTCAGGGAGTGAACCAGGTGTCCAGGGTTCATCCTTTCTCTTTCATACTTTCATGCTTTGGCATTCTGCTTGAACGAATGTCTAAAGGAGGGGGAGGCAGTGGCTAAATCTCTTCATGCTGGTACCCACTCACCAGAAATGCTGTCCCTGTGGCATGGAGCTCACTAGGGCCAGAGCCAGAAGGGACAGTTGGCAGGAAAGTTGCACAGACTCAGAGAGTGCCAGGGAAGGGCAGTGCTGTGGGGCAGAGCACTGAGGAGGCACTGAGCAATGCAGTAGCTGCTCTGGGGTGTCCAGGCCCCTCTGCCAGCTCAGGCACTGTTGGTGACACTTTGGGGTCACTGCTGTTTTCTTCCATCCCCCACTGAGGGAGTGTTCCCTCAGGTCACTTCTCAGTACCTCTGCAGTGACTCTGACCACAAAATGTTCATCTGGAGCTTCACTGGAGGCAACAAGCTTTTCCCTCCCTATCTGCTGCTGCTATGGGCACTTACCCTGCCATGCACAGACCCCCTGGAAACCCCTGATCCCACAAAAGGGCTGTCCTTTTCCAGGCTTCCTGCCATCAGGGTGGAGAAGTCTCCTGCACAGACCTCTGGTGTCTGAAGGCACTCCTTGTCCTGGAGGTTCAGCCTGGCTCTGAGCCTCATCCTTCTGCCTATCTTGTATATATGATGCAACTCCTTTACATAAAGATATGGAGTTTATTAGGAGACATTGGAGCTTAGGAGCTGTCAGGAGTGGAAGTCAATTCTGTTTCTGACACACAAAGAGCCTTTTATAGGCTGGACTGGGCACAGGACCCCAGCTGAGTGCCTCTCCCTTGGCACTCTCTCACCCTTCCCCGGCACCACCACTCGCTGCAGCCTGATACTTGGACTTCCTCCGCTCTGAGTTGGGTCCCCATCCCTCTCTGTGAGAGATAAGACCACAATCTAAGGAATCTCTTGAGCTGGACTCATTGAAACACACCCACAGGCACACTGTGCTCCCCCAGGTTCTTCTCCCCAGCACGCTCAATAACCCTTGTCTCCTTTCCCAGAAGGTCGAGGAGGTTCCAGGAGCCTTGTGAGTGCTGCTGGCTGTGAGGAACCACAGGACACTGACTCTCTGGCCTCTCTCCCCTATAACATCAGGACTGCAAGAGCAGCAGCTCCTCTCCTGGGGCTCCTGCCAGCCCAGGACCCCAGGACTTTCTCATTTCCTCGCTGCTCAATGCTCTTCCGGAGCTCCAAGGAGACATATCTTTGTCACTTTTCTGCCATGTTCTCTCCTCAGCCACTCTCACCATGAGCAATATTTGTTTTTCCATGACTTGACTCCATCAGTGAGGGGTTTTGCATCCCTTAGGTCTCGTCCTGATGTCATTCCCCAGGTTCCTCAGTCCCTTCAGTTACACAAAGTCCTTGTACAGTACAGATGTCCCTCCCTCTTTTGCTGTCCTTCTGCTGCTCTGGCCTTGCTACCCTGGTTCAGAATAATTAGCAAGTGATTTCTTGTCAGTTCTGTGGTCACAAAATCCCTTTCCTGACCTTGAATCCCTTGCAGGACTGACGGTGTCCAGGCTTCCTCCCAGGGAATACCGGGGACTGCTCTGTTCCTCCAGAAGCATCAGCCATGTCTTTCAGTGGTGAATCTCATTCAGGGGCAGTTTGAGGATGGAGCTCACTCAGGCCCAGCATCCCCAGCTCAGCTTTCCCTCTGCATCCAGCAGCCCAGGTGTGAGCCAGCCTCTGACCGATGCAGAGGTTTGTCAGCTCCTCCCACCAGGTGGAGGTCCCACAGGGTTCAGGTGTGTCCTCCAAGCCCTGGGAAAGACTCGGAGCTTTTGAAACCTGAAGGTGGGAGAATGCCCCCAAAGAACGACTTGTTTCGTAGACTGTTCTGAAGGAAGTTGCCTTCTACCAGTGTTTAAGGCTTCAGCTGGAATTGCAGGTCCCCTGCCCCGGGCTATGGTTTGTGGCTCAGGCACCTGCTGCCTCCCACCCTGACTCTCTGGAAGCACAATTCCCTCTGGGTGCCTTTTGCATGGGTGCAGCATCCCGAGGGACCCTAGGGACAGAGCTCAGCAACTGTGTGCCATCCAGCCCTGAACCCCGGGCAGCCTTTGCTGAACAGAGGAGAGACTGTGAGCCAAAACCTTCTGCCAAAACTCAACCAGATCTCTGCTGCAAGCTGCTCCTCAGGGACAGAGCCCTCCGAGCCCTGCACCGTGGGCGGTGGGAGACTCCAGCAGAGCTGGAGACACGTCACTGGGAATCTCACTCATGTGTAGCTCATTCCAGTTGCACAGCTGTCTCCTTTAAACAGAGCTTACTCACTGTTGCTTAATGCTACTCCTTCCAAGCCCTTTGTTTCGGTCCTGCTTGCATCCCTCAGCTCTGGCTCACCAGCCAAGGCTGGTGCGCTGGGTGCAGCCAGGTGGGGGGTGAGGGGGGACCAGGAGGGGATGGTGCTGTCCTGAACACCACCACTCTGGCTGCAGGGACTCTGGTGGGCCTTGCTCCAGAGTCTCCAGTGGGCTCTGGGGTCCACCCTGACCCTTCTTTGGTCTGTGGCACAAGGAGGAGTCAGGAACAGGTTGTGATCAAAGTCTTGCATGATCCGGAGGAAGGAATCCGCTCAGGCTGTGCCTCAGGTTCCCCTCTTGCAAAGGAAGAGGAATGCTCTGGAAGCTTTGAGAAGCATTCTGGGTGCCCACGTCCTCTGGGGTGCACAGGAGCCTTTCTCCTGAGGTTCCAGGGTGCTCCATGGTGCTGCTGCAGCCAGGCCGTGCCCTGCCTGCTGGGCTGGTGCTGGGGAGAAGAGAACCATAGCAGGTGTCTGGGGTGGAGATGCTGCAGCTTTGCTGTTCACTTCCTCATTGTTGCCATTTTTCAGGGTGTTTATCACTGGTGGCAGCCTCTGCAAGCAAGAGGTGCAGGCATGTGTGTCACCCTGCAGTGCCTGCTGATAAACACACAGATGTGAACGTGAGGAACAATGTAAATATATACAATAATTTTCCACAATTAAGAGATGTTTTAGAGCAGAAAATTTCCATTTTAGGACTAGGAACATCAATTTTATAAATAAAAGATTCAAATAAACATTAGCCTGGCTACATCAGCACACACACACACATGCTCAAAGTACACTTTAAATAGGCTCCCACACTGCAATTTTAAATAGTGCAAAACAAATGAATTCCCCAAATATTGTTTAAACTGGCACAGGGGGTTATGATGTCATTCCTGGAGTAATCATAAACTTGTTTTCCTGTAATAAATATAATTGCTTTTCCCATTAACAGTTTATTAAGACTTTTGGTCTGTGTGAGCCCAACCCTGGGCTGGGGCTGGTTTTGATTGCTGCAGGCTGCAGAAGAGCTGCACATCCTTGTGTTGCTCTCAATAGGCACTCTTGGACTTTCCCATCCTTTTCCTCCAGGGAAATAAGGGTAGGCACCTGGTTTGGGAGTGGGGTGGCAGTTGTGCAACCTGTGGTGGGACTCTGCCCCCTGGCCAGGCTGCCAGCCTGAACAGCTTGTCATAAAGTCACAGAATTTTGGGGGTTAGGATGGAGCTCAGAGATGACCCAGCAC
>NW_008692127.1:35960-39756 GCF_000695815.1 Acanthisitta chloris
CTGGAGCCCCTTCAGCTCCTGCAGGTGCTCTGAGGTCTCCACACAACCTTCTCTTCTCCAGGCTGAACAGCCCCAGCTCTCTCCGCCTGTTCTCATAGGGAAGGAGGGGGAGGGATGCTGGAGAAGGAGGTGCATCCCCTTCCCCAGTGACAGAGTCAGACTGACAGAATAGGTTTAGACTAGATGCTAGAAATTCTTGAGGATGCTGAGGCACTGGCACAGGCTGTGGCTGCTCCATCCCTGGGAATGTTCCAGGCCAGGTTGGATGGGGCTTGGAGCAACATGTGCTGGTGGAAGGTGTCCCTGCCCAGGGCAGGGAGTTGGAAGCAGGTGATCTTTCAGGTGCCTTCCAACACCAAACATTTCCTGATTCTATGATACTGTGGTGTACCCAGGTGTGTGATCCTGCACATCAGTGGATTTTCACTCCTGGGTGCCTTGCTGGGACAGCACCCATGTCCCTGCAGCACCCTGAGCCAGGAGCAACCATGGCAGTGAGCTGGAGGCACCCACCAGCCCAAAGGACAGGTCTAAACTGGGACACACCACTCTCCATCCCTGGAATTGTTCAAGGTCAAGTTGGACGGAGCTCTGAGCAAACCAGAAGGTGTTTCTGCCCATGGCTGAAGGTTGGAATGAGGTGACATTTAAGATCCTTCCAACCCGAACCATGATTCTGTGCTCATTCTATGACCTCTGTGCAGGTGGAGGGGTTGGAATGAAGTGACATTTAAGATCCTTCCAACCCAAACCATGATTCTGTGTTCATTCTATGACCTCTGTGCAGGTGGAGGGTCCCAGGCTCCAACTGCAGCCCTAGGAGCCAATCCCATTGCTCTGCCTCCTGCTCTCCTGCACAGCCCTGCAGGAAACACTGCTGGAACACAGCAGCTCTGCTCCTGGAGCTCTGTTCATTCACACTTCCCAGCACCAGGACACGGTGTCTCTGAATGGCTTAGAATAATATTTGGAAAAATCCATCTTAAGTATATTAGTCCAGTAAGCCTTTAAGTCTTCACAAGGGCCTTAATTCCAAGGACGCTGGTACTTGCCTGTGCCAAGGATTTTGCAAGGCAGTGACACAGAGGAGGCTGAGCTCATTCTGTGCCCCGTCCTGCTGCCTCCAAAATGGTTAACAAATGTCTCACTGCTGCAAATCTGTTTCTGCTTAGCTGGGAAGCAGTGGGGTTCTGAACCCTGCTTTGCAGCACCCTGCTGGCAGCTTTTGTCATTCCCAGGCTTGGCATATGATTGGAACTATTAAATGATGTTGCATTGCCTCATTGTATTTAGATTTTAAACATATTTGTAAGGCTTTGAAAAAAAAATTGGTCTCATTATTAAAGCAATGTACCAAATACCTTCTAGTAAATAATATGCCCCAGAAGTGCTCTGCTCACCCAGAGAGGGCTGGGGAGCAATAAACCAGCAAAAGGGATGAAAAAAATACTAGCTTGGATGTTACAGGGTTGTAGAGCCAGGAGGAATGAGAAGTGGGAAAGCATGGGATGATGCAGCTGAGCTCCCTGCAAGCTTCTGTTCACAGGCACAGCCACTGCCTGGGAGGGCACTGGCTCCCACCCGGAGCACGGGGCAGGGTGCCGAGCAGAGCGTGGGCTGCAGCCAGCACGGAGAGAGGTGATGGGATGAATGGCTTGTGCCCTGTGCCACTGCCTCTGACGGCTCTGGGGTAGCCAGGGCCTTTGGGATGCAGAGTTTGGCAGGGAGACCTGCCAGAGGGAGCTCAGAGGTCTCCCTGCAGGCTGCTGGGGAAGGCAGGAGCAGCCTGAAGAAACTCAGCACTGCCTTTGCTTCTCAGTCCTCCTTGTCTGAACAGCTGCCTGGGAAGAGAACAGGGGGAGCAGCCTTTGATTCTCCAGGCTCTGCCACTGCAGCCCCCAGGCTGCCTGAAATCAAGAGACAGAGCCAACCTGCCTGCCCACCTGCACACCTGTCCGTGCAGGTGGAGACTCCTGTGCTTGGAATACTGCCTAAGCCAAGTCATTTGAGCAACACTCCCCTGCCACTGCCACCACCTGCTTCACCCAGCCTGGCAAACGTCCCTCACAAAAAACTCGTTTGTAGATGCTTTTCCAAAGTTTTGCTGCTTCCCTGGCATAGCTGAACTCCCACCTGCTGGCAAATGTTTCTGCTCATCCATCTAGTCAGAGCAAATCCCAGATGCAGAGTTCATCTGCTTCTGCTCTCCCACCCTGCTGCCAAAGGGGCTCCAGCAGTGAGTCTGGGACAGAGGGAGAGTCAGTGTGTCCCAGCTCCAGGCTTCTTCCTCAGGGAGGGATGAGCTGTGCTGGAGAAGGAATGGCATGGGTCAGTGCTCACTGTTTACTTGCAGTGCCATAGAGCCTGTGCCAGCATCCCCAGCTCTGCAGAGGCACCAAGGAGCCATCCCCAGCCTCCAGTTACCAGCAGTGTGTCTGACAGTGCCAGGCTGGGCCAAGGATATATTAGGTCAATCTTCTACAAGCTGGGAAAGTACCAAAAAGCAAACAAAACCAAAACAACAACAACACAACAAAAAGCCAGGGAGAAAGGAAAATAGCTGTGATGCTGTTGTGATGTCTGTGCATGAGTATTTTTGCAGGGAAGGAATGCAGATGCATTTTTGCTGGGTTACAGCACAGTTCTCCACAGACCAGCAATGATGCACTGTAAACAGACCATGCTAAAACACATAGTTCTCTCTAGATCTTTCTGCAGGATTTTCTCTAAATAGTTATTTTGTAATAGGCATCTTATTTGCTTTGCAGAGGCCCTGAATAGTATGAGCCTGAGTTCAGGAACATGCATGTTCTGGCTTTTATTTGAAAGGGCTCTTGGTTTAGCAAGTGCTGCCCCAAGCAACGTCCCTGCCACGGCTGCCCCTGCCCACTGTGCCTGCTCCTGCTGCTGACCCCCAGCAAGGGATGAGCAGGGCCCAGAGCCTTTCCCTGCCTTCAGGACCATCTCTTCTCACCCACAGGGGAAGGCAGGAGACCTCTCTCCACGCTGTGTAGCCAGCAAAGGTTATTCTGGTAGATTTTTTCCTCCTCTAGTGAATGGGAAGGGGACACGGGGGTGAGGGGAAATCAGGCCCATTTGAGCCCAAAGCCTTTTGAATTGTTTTGTAGACCATTAGGCTGTGTGAGGAGGTAAACCCAAATCTCATGCTCTCCTGCCCCAGGGGCAATGCCCCATTTCCCTCTTGATTATGCTAGAAGAAATGGGGCATTTCAGGCATCTAATTTGCGCCCAGATCAAGGTGCTTTGGTTCCAGAGACAGCAAACACAGCACAGAACACCTAGTGCAGGGCAGCTGGAGAAACTCTTACCTCCCTGTGAGCCCTGGGGAGTGGGACCAGGATGTGGCCGCAGGAAGAAGGAGACAGCCCTGAAGTTTGGAGAATTAGAGTCCTATCTTCTTTTCCTTGCTGGCTGTGGGATGCCATGCCAGAGGAATTTTTAGTGGAGGCACCAGGTCTGGCCAGCGCTGTCACTCGGCTGGGGGTGGGATTGGGCCAGAGGGAGCCCCTGTATCAGTGCTGGTGCTTCCAGCGTGTTGGAGGATGCACAGAAGTTTGGACTTCACTCCAGCTCTCCTGACTGCCCTGGGACACAGGAAAGGTAGCTCTGTGCTGAGCACCACAACTGTCAGTAGGAGCTTTCCATGCCTCCCCAATATCCCTTTCTCTGGTGAGGAATCCAAAGTAAAAACTATATTCTTTGAGGCCTTGAAATCCATTTCTCAGTGGTTGCTCTTTGATTCTCCCTTCCCCCTCCAGCTCTCCCTGTGTCACCA
>NW_008692127.1:39798-46192 GCF_000695815.1 Acanthisitta chloris
TTTGCTTGTCCAAAAAAAAAAAAAAGAAGGGGGGGGAAGGGCAAACGACAGTTAAATGTGATTTTCTCGACTGGCCTCATTCCTGGTGCCAAGTTTTACCCTTGTGTAAAGCAGCTCATGTACCCAAGCAATGTAGCTGGAAAAGCAGCACTTTGGGCTGGGTGAAGCTGTTTGGGTTTGGAGATCACGCTATGGAACTGCATGCCAAAGGACAGCTTGCCATTGTGGTTCCCAGCTCCAAATGGGAATGGGATGAATAGCCAAACTTTTCAGAGCCATTGTAAATTGTCTTTCCACAAACCAACTTCCAGGAATAACAGCATGCTTTTCTAAACCATGCTTGTTTGCTCTCTGCGCCCCTTCCAGCCCTCCCCCTTCCCTGCTCTGCTTTTGATTCTTTTTGTTCATTCAAGTGCTGAAAACTTAGGGAATATTTTGGTGACTTTCACAGACATTTGTGATTTTTCCTCCTGAACTGCCAAAGTAAAAGTTGGCCCAGACCAGCCAAGGCACTTCCATTGGGATTTGAGGATGGTAAATCAGAGAGAGGCAATAGCATAGTGAAATCTTGGTTAGAAATGACAATGCCATTTCCCCCTTGTAATGAATGGAAAGACAGAAATAACTTCAGGAAAGCCTTTCCTGCCTCCACAAAGCCTGTTGGAATTTGCAGCAAGCCCAAAGCCTTTCTCCTCTTTCCCACTCGCGCACGCTCCACGTTTTGCTGATTAGTGAGTCCCTGACACGAGACCTCAGCGCACTTTATCTGATACAAGAAGTGGAGCAGCTGCTGGATGTGTCTTGCAGTATCAGCCCACCTAAGTCGTGTGAAACTGGGGCTCTGGGGGGGGCAGGACTCGGGGTCTGAATCATTCCTGGAACTCTTCCTCCACAGGCCACACTCACACTCAGGCTCTTTGCAGCCCTGACAGCTGTAGCTGAAGGCTGTGGTTAGCAGCAGGTCAGCCCTGTGCTGCTAACAGGACATTGCCATCAGTCCAGCACTAGGACAGGATCCCTCTAAGGGGCTCCTCCACCTCCTTCCCAACACCAGGTGGTGTCTGGGGGATGTGTGTCCTGCCAGGGCTGCAGGGAGAGGAGAGAGGGAATGGCCTTGAGCTGAGCCAGGGCAGAGTCAGAGGAGATGGTAGGGAAATGTTTTCCCTGTGAGGGTGTTCAGGCACTGGGATATTGCCCAGGGAGGTGGTGCAGTCACCATCCCTGGAGGTGTTTCAGAGGTGTCTGGATGTGGCACTGGAGGATCTGGTTTAGGGTTTAGGGGTTGCAGCAGTGACAGGTTAATGGTTGGACTCGATGATCTTAGAGGTCTCTTCCAGCCTTGGTGATTCTATGATTCTAGGTGGCTGGAGAGGGGTCTCCTGGGTGCATGTGCCTCAAAGTGTGGGGTTTGCCAGAACAAATGTAGGGTTTTCTGGCTCATTAGTCACTGCAGTCATAGGAGATGCTCTAGAGGAGCACTGAGCCCTGACACCGGTGACTGTTGTGGGGCAGGAGGTGACAGCTGGATCTGTGGCAGAAGGGCTGGAATGGCCAGGGTTAGGAGATGGTATGGAAAGGGGTATGGCTAGGGTTAGCATCTCCTCCTGACCCTGCCATCTGCTGAAGGGAGCCTGGACAGGCTGAAAGGCCAGCAGGAAGCATGGGAGACCCTCAAGGTGGGATTTTCAGCCATTCTTTGACATTCAGAAAGCAAGAAATTGAGTTTTAGCGAAACGTCTCCTGTGCTCATAGATCTTTGTTACACAGTGCTTAAAATAAAGCCCCTTAGAATGAACTGGGTGGTCAGAGCCTTCTCGGGAGGTGGTGACTGTGCCCATGGCACCTGATGCTGCCCAGGTCAGAGCAGAGTGTGGGAGGAGAAGCCGAGCCTGGAGTGTGGCTGGGGCAGTGTGGGGTGGTGGGTGCAGAGCAGGTCTGTGCTCCCCCTGCACAGACCCCCCAGCTGGCCCAGCCATGTGCAGACACTGCTCTTCCCTTTGCTGAACATGGCAATACATTGTCTGGGGACTGGGGACTGGCAACTTCCTATTCTCTGGTGAATTGCCCTGCCTGAAAATCCAGCCCTGTGCATATTTCCATTTCTATACCCACTGGTATAACATCAGGTCCTGGGAATGCTCCCCCCTCCTGCACTCTTTCAGGGGGTATCCATGTTTCCATTTACTGTGGGGTTTTTTACCCTCACTAAGGAATTTTGCAAATTGTTTGTTTATTGTGTCAATCTCTGCCTTTGTGAGCAGAAGAAGGAGCATCTGGAGAGCATCATGAACTCTTGGCATGGATGTTCTTGGGAGGCTGTGCTCTCCCCAGCGTGAGAGCAGCAGCCCATCCCCACTCCCCAAACCCCCATCACACCCTCAGTGGGGTCTGAGCACATTGTTCTGCCCCCAGCTGTGCTGGAGGAGGTGGCAGGGTGCAGGGACAACCACTCAGCTGATGGAGAGCTGCTTGTCCTGCTCTGGGCCACATCCCCCTTGTGAAGTCACCTGCCTGCTCCATGGCAGAGGATGTCTCCTCATGCCTCAGCTCTCTAGGAATCAGCTTGGAGACAAAGACCTGTCTCTCCATGTGCATCAAAGCAAAGCAAGGCTGTTGTGCCCACCAGCCTTGGGATTCAGCAGAGCAGCAGCCAACACTGAGCCTGTCTGAGCAGCAGCTTCACCTCTGCACCAGATTTTTCCATCACAATAGAGTTTCACTGGGGGAAAATATGAACTAGTTGATTAATCAAATGGAAAATGTCAGACAGGAATGTACCAGTTCGAGTTAAAGTCTTATCTGAGAAGGTCACCAGCAGCTGGGAGGGAATGTCTCATGAAGGCAGAGACAGACCACCCTGCAGCCACCATCACCTACTGCCCAGGTCACAGCTGGGAATGGGGGACAGCAAGTGAGCCCTGACCCTAATTCCCTGTAGCCCAGCAGAGCACAGCACTCCTTGCACTCCAGGACAAGCACATGCCTTTCCTGTCTTGCTGGAGCAGCTCAATTGTGTACAGTTAATTAATATTCATTAAGACAAGGGAAAGTTGGATTGCAGTTTGCTCATTAAGGTACTGACCTAGGCCCAAGTTCAAGTGATTAGCCCTTTATTTATGCTGTGGAAAACTGCAGTGGGACAGGCTGTACAAACCTAGAGCTCAGCTGGGAGCTGGGGACTTCCAGCCAAGCCCCCTCTGCCAGCACTGCAGAAGACCTTGATCCTCCTTCCCACACCCCAGCTGGTTCCACACCATCAAAATCCATTCGGGAGCATCTTGGGTTTTTCATGGAAATTGCTCGAGGTTTTGGGCTTTGGTTTGATCGTGGTGTGGGGTAGGAACATATTCTGATGGTTTTAGAGGTTTTGTTGTAATGGTGAGGATCTTGTGGGCAGGACAGGCTGCTGCCAGCTTGGCAGCCAAGGTGAGGGATCAGCTTGGTGGAGCTCAGAGACCTCAGCACATTGTGTGATGTTTGCAGGAAGCAATGCCACAGCCATGCAGCAATGCCTGACTGATATGTACCCTGGGACACCAGCTGGCCTTTGGCCCAGCTCAGACTGGAAGCACTGGTTTGGCAGGGAGCAAGCTGCAAAGCCCATGTGCTCATTTCTGTGCCCCAGACAAACCTCCCTGAGATGCTGCTTCAGTTTGAGGTGATCTGGTTGAAGGTGGTTTATGGCTTGGTGGCTCCATACCCACCAGACCATAACAAGTGCCAGGCAGGGCTGGATGGAGAACTGGAGTTAAGCTCCACTGCAGCACACAGGGACATTTGGGAGAAGAATCAGAGGCACACCCTGGAGAAGGCAGGAGGTGTCTGTGTGCGCTCCGAGGTGGTTGTGTACCATTCCTCCCTGCACGAGGATGTGCATGAGCACAGAGACATCCTGTGCCCTGCCAGGAGAGCTGGTCACACATTTCTGCCAATTCATCTCAATGGAAACTTTCCATAGCCTGAATTTGTTTAGAAAAAAACATTCTGCTGATGTCAAGTTATTTGGCTTTTCCATTAGCTGGTGAAGCACTCTGATTTTTTGTTTTGACTTTTTGGTTCTCTATCCTACTGACTTTATAATCCCAGTCTACCTCAGAAAAATAAGAAGTAAAGTAAAAGAAATTCAAACTGAATTATTTCCATTGGCCTTAGTGCCATTCTTCAAATTACACAGTTGAAAATTGGTTGTTTTCATCCTGGTTAGAGACAAAATCAGGTCTCCAAATGGCAGAATTTTCTTTGGATTGGGATGATGATCCTGCCAGCTCGAGCTGCAAGGATATGCACCTCATGTGCTGTGCCCTGGAGCGTGGCACATGGTCAGTGTAACTCACCACAGATCAGTGCTGATGGTCCTCACAGGCTGAGGGAGCAGCCTTGCCCTGGAGCTGGAGGAGGCTGTGCAGGCAGAGTGTGACCAACATGGGCAACAGAGCTGGGGAAAGGTCTAGAGAGTAAGTCATGTGAGGAGAGGCTGAGGGAGCTGTGGGGGCTAAGCCTGGAGAAAAGGAGGCTCAGAAAGGTTGTTCCTACTCTCTACAAGTCCCTGTCAGCAGGTGCAGCCAGGTGGGGTCAGGCTCTGCTCCCAGGGAACAAGGGACAGAACAAGGAAATGGCCTCAAGCTGTGCCAGAAGAGGTTCAGGTTGGAGATCAGGAGGAATTTTTCCATGGTAAGGGCTGTCAGGCATTTGAATGTGCTGTCCAGGGAGATGATGGAGTCACCATCCCTGGAGGTGTCCAAGAAAGGACTGGACATGACACTTACTGCTCTGATCTAGTTGACAAGGTGAGGATGGGTCACAGGTTGGAGTTGATTTTGGAGGGCTTTTCCAACATCAGTGATTCTGTTATTCTAACTCAGCTGGAGAAGGCTTAGATACCACCATCCATCCCTTCCAGCTAACAAAGCTGGGCTGCCACCACCCAGAGACAGCCCTGGTTTCTCCAGCCTGTCCTGCTGGCAGCTCTGGCTCCTTTCAGAGCTGGTTTCTGTCCACTGACCAGAAGTTATGTGTGGTTTCCTCCCTGGAAGCCCAGAGTCTGCTGCCTGCCCCAGCCTGCATCATGCCACGGTGGTGGGGTACCCTTCCTGCCTGGAAGCACTGCATTTGACTTGCATCCCTCAGCAAAGCACAGTGTTTGTTTATCCACCGTCTGTCTGGGTCTCTTGGCCCGTGGGGAGAGCTGCTCTCAGAGGGCTGAATAAGCAAGCTGACAAGTCCTGGATGTAAAAGCTGAAGGCTGATGACCCCTACAGTCAGCCTGGGAAATTCATCCCTTCCCCAGCAGCTCCTGCCTGCAGCTCTTGGTGTCCACCCAGTTCGGACCTGGGATGCTGTCTGTGTCCACTCAGTCCCATCCTGGAATGCTGTCTGGCCAGAGCTGCACTCCTGACCGCCCTTCACCTGTCAGATGGGGACATAGAATAATAGAATCACCAAGGTTGGAGGAGACCTCTAAGATCATCAGGTCCAACCCTTCACCTGTCACTGCTGGAATCCCTAAACCCTAACCCATATCCTCCAGTGCCACATCCAGACACCTCTGAAACACCTCCAGGGGTGGTAACTCCACCACCTCCCTGGGCAATATCCCAGTGCTGAACACCCTCACAGGGAAAACATTTCCCTACCATCTCCTCTGACTCTGCCCTGGCCTGGGAATGGTGGGAACAGACTTGCCACCACTGTGGGACATGAGAACACCCACACTTGCAGTCACACCACCCCAGGCCTGGCTCGTCCCCTCGTGCTGGGCTGCCCATGGCTGGGCTGGGGTCTCGCCACATCTGGCAGGAGTTTTGCCCATGACATCAGTGCAGTGGAGACTTCGCGTCGTTCTATTTCGAGAGATTATCTGGGAATGGTGGGAACAGACTTGCCACCACTGTGGGACATGAGAACACCCACACTTGCAGTCACACCACCCCAGGCCTGGCTCGTCCCCTCGTGCTGGGCTGCCCATGGCTGGGCTGGGGTCTCGCCACATCTGGCAGGAGTTTTGCCCATGACATCAGTGCAGTGGAGACTTCGCGTCGTTCTATTTCGAGAGATTATCTAGAGCAGCCCTTGGCAGCCCTGCATGGGTGGGATGCCAGATTTTTTCCCAAATTAGAGGTGAAATGTGCCAGTAGAAAGGCAGTGAGAGCCAGGCTCTGTGCCTCCTGACAGGAGGGTGCTGGCAAGGTCCTTATCAGGGTGATATCCATCACTCCGGGGAGCAGGGAGCTGCTGACACCTCACCACCACCTCACTCCTGCCCCTGCACCTGCTCAGACACCCACCTGCCCTCAGCACCCCAACATGGAGCGGCTGGAGCGAGGCCAGGGGAGACCATGGAGCTGCTCAGAGCACTGAAACAGCTTCCCTACGAGGACAGGCTGAGAGAGTTGGG
>NW_008692127.1:46242-64760 GCF_000695815.1 Acanthisitta chloris
GCAGGAGCTGAAGGGGCTCCAGGAAAGCTGCAGAGGACTCTTGGTTAGGAGCTGCAGGGACAGGACAAGGAGCAATGGGGAGAAATGAAAGGGAAACAATTGAGATTAGATTAGGAAGAGGTTTTCCCTGTGAGGGTGGTGAGACACTGTCCCAGGTTGCCCAGGGAGGCTGTGGCTGCCCCAACCCTGGCAGTGTTCACAGCCAGGTTGGATGAGCCTTGAGCAACCTGCTCTGGTGGGAGGTGTCCCTGCCCAGGGCAGGGGTTGGGGCTGGATCAGCTCTGAGCTCCATTCCAACCCCGAGATTAGATTAGGAAGAGGTTTTCCCTGTGAGGGTGGTGAGACACTGTCCCAGGTTGCCCAGGGAGGCTGTGGCTGCCCCAACCCTGGCAGTGTTCACAGCCAGGTTGGATGAGCCTTGAGCAACCTGCTCTGGTGGGAGGTGTCCCTGCCCAGGGCAGGGGTTGGGGCTGGATCAGCTCTGAGCTCCATTCCAACCCCTTCACATGCTATGATTCTATGACCATCCTCAGCACATCAAGGCACAAGGGTGTGCTGGCAATAGGAAGTGCTTGGCTTCCTTACCTTTCCCAAGGCCTGAGGGTGTGTTCACATGGAAAAGAGAGAAATAAATTTTCCAGTTAAATACTGGAAACTGGGGCTAAGATTTTCAATGTCACCATAGTTTTTCTCCCTTCAAGGTGCATTTTTTTCTCCCAGAAAATTTCGAGTCCCAATTTGCCTTGGGACCACATGGCCAGGGAGGACCAGTGGGTTCTCAGCTGCAGAGGGTCCTTGGTCTCAGGGCTCCTCATAGGCTTGAGTTTTGGGTTGAACATTTTCCCTTGGGTGCTGCTGTGCAAAGCACTCAGGACTGGCTGAGTTTCCCTGCTCATTATTGTTACAAAAATGTCTAAATGAATAACTGAACTTTTCATGCTTTATATGCACAACTCAAATGTTCAAAGCACTTCAGTGCAAAATGCTATTTCATTACTTTGCTTTATGCTTATGTTTGGAGTATTTTTTGCCTTATAGTATGACATTAGCTGTTACTACATACAAGGCATCATGTTGTTACCTTTTGCATAGCAATCAGACAGTGTGAAAATTACTTTTTTGCCTTTTGACCCAGGGAATGTTGAGACTTTTGCACATTACTTTAATAAGAATCAGGACAAACTGCTCAGTGTTGACATTTCTGATGGTGTTCTCGTGCTTGCCTTCTCCCAGCCTGATTTACTGGTGCTCTGATTTGCCAGCATATAAGTCATTAATCCCCACTGTAAATTAGAGTAGGGGAAGTTTTGAATCGACCTGTGCACATGTGTAAACCAGTGTCTCTTCCAAATGGCTGTTGTTAACTTCCAAATGAGCCCAGTGTTAACTCTTCGTGTCTCTGTCTCCACAACAAAGCAAAGGTTATTTTGCAGGGGAAATGCTAAACACTCAGGCTGGAGCAGGGGATGGGAAGGTGCAAACCTCCCCCTTAGAGATGTGAGAGCATCATCACAGAGTTCCACAGAAAGCTGGGCAAACACTCTGTAACCAAAGGCTGGAGAAGGGAGACCCTGACAGGGATTTGGAAAGCATTGTAGGAATCCTGTGCACAGCCCTGCTGGGATCCCATCTCTCCTGAAAGCTAAACAAAGTGATGAGAGGCTGACAAGCCTAAAGGGCAGAGGAGCTAAAAGTGGGAAAAACAGCTGACCAGAAAGGTCACTGAAAATAGGCAAATGCTTGCAGAACCTTGGAAGTGGAGGAGATGGAACTGCCTGAGGCAGTACAGCTGAGAGCCCCACAGTGAATTTCACTGGAGGAAAATGTGGGCTGGGTATCGGCAAAATCCTCTCTTCGGGGCAGCAAGATCTATGGGAGCAGAGTGGGTTCCCAGGGGACAGAGCAAGTGCTCTATTGCTGGAGTAATTTAAAATTGGATGGGACAGAGTGCTTGGGAACAGGCTGCAGAGGCTAATTGTGGGGCTGGGACTGTGTGAAAATCTGGCATGCATGGAAAATACAAGTTTGCTGCAGAGGGATTTATCTGTTGATCAGGCAGTGGTACAAGGATCTGAGTTAACAGAGCAGGAGAGAGGATTTGGGTCTGGGGGACATGAGCTGCATGGGGTGCTGGTCTCTGCTGAGCCCCAGGACCACTGAGAACGTGGCAGTGGAGGCCAAGGGGCACACGATATTCCAAGTGGGGTCTCACCAGAGCAAAGTAGAGGGAGAGAATCAGTGATGGTCATCAGTGATGGCTTCAAACCATCATATCCCAAGTGCTGGAAGGGTTGTTTACCATCACCCACATGGAGATGTGCACCCTATGGCATGGAGGTGAGACCCCTCATGGTCCTGCCCTGTTAGCTCTGGGCTGGACACAAAGCTCTGCCATGGGATCTCCCCTCCATGGAAAGCATCCCATTGCCTGCCCCCACACCTACCCTCAAAAAAGCAAAGGGTTTTCTATTGTCTGCCAGGACCCTTGAGCTCTGAGCTAGCTGGGGAAGCTGTACCAGCAGAGTGCCCTGGACACAGCTGTGCTGCCCCCTGACATGCTCCAAGCTCCCTGGGGTCACCCTGCCCAGCTGCAGGCTCTGCAGTGACTTCCTCACTGCCTTCCCCACTAGACAACCCCTCTGCTAGGCCTTGCAGAGTTAAAAATAGAGCCTTGCTTATGGAAAGTTCATGCTGGATAAGAGACTTAGCAGGACGCCGCCGAGATCCTCATCTGAACGTAAATCAATCGCGGAACGGGTAGGCAGGAGCAGGACAGGCCCCTGCACACGCCACGTCCTCTCGAATTAAGGAGACTCTGGTGATCTGCTCCACTTGCTCTGCATCCGTGGGACAGCAGGGCAGGTACCAGGCCATGACCCCCAAGCTCTGCCCAGGGCGGGCCACCCGTGGGTGGGCATGGACAGTGTCCTGCTCCTGCCCAGGGTGCCTGGGTGTGTTGTGAGTGACACCCCCTGCACCCTGTCAGTGGGTGCAGTGCCCACAGCCAGACCTTTGCCACGCAGCATCTCCCCTCCACACACCTCTGCTGAGCCTGGCGCTGTGCTGCTGCTCCCTGCACACAGGGCAGGATTTGCGCCTGTGGGTTTCAGCGTGATCCGTGGGGGAAAGGCTTTTTGATGCTGCATGAAACTCTGTCCCTTCTCCTCGTGACAGTGTGGGTGGCTGGGTGCAGTGGGAGAGGGGTTAAAGCAGACTCCGGTGTGCTGGGGGCGGGTGCAAGAGCCTCTAACAAGGAATAGTAATGAATGGAAAAAGTGAAGTGTTTTTTCCCTAAAGCAAACAGCTCGGTCAGATTAGAAGCTCGGAGTGTGCTTTACCCAACTATTAATACATTCCTCGTTCATCTCAAACTAAACAGCCACACTGAGCTCCAAGTTCATAAAAACAGCATCAAATCCATGAGAGCACAGAACATTTATAGTGTCAGCCAGTAAAACTGCCTGCTGGAGGTGATGGTGTGCTGGCTCCCTGCCTGACCAGAGGGACAGGCTGGGCTGAGCAGGAGGCACACTGGCAAGGGGACCCTCACCCTCCTCCACAGGGATTGCTGGCAGGAGAGGAGGGAGCAGGGAGAAGCCCCTGCCACTGCTGTGCTGGGTTTGCCCTGCTTAGAAATGCTGGACCATAGCAAGCTGTGGCTGCCAGGACATGGGGCTTGGGTTTGTGGCTGCCAGCACGTGCTCTGGGCATCAGCAGAAATGTTAGATGGGCTCGGTTTTCTCAATAAACATCCTGCATGAATACCCACACACCAAATGTTCACCTCCCCTCCCTCCACACAGGCTGAGGGAGGGATACTGCAAAGAGGGCAGAGCCTGGGTGATCTCCTTGTGTGTTAGCACCAACCCAGAAACGTGGGCAGATTCACACTTCCTTGTCTCCCCATGTGGAGCAGAGGGTCCATCCCCACGGGGGACCCAAACCTGGTGCCTTTGGCCAAGGCAGGCAGCAGCTCCAGGGCCCTTGGGGGCACGGAGAGCCCTGCTCAGCTCTCCTGGCTGACGTGCCGAGGCAGCCAGCTGCTTCCCAGATCCCACAGCTGTGCCAGCCACCTGCAGCACACGCCGCGGCAGGGGAGGCTGCAAGGCAGGGCCGTGGGTGCAGCATCCCCTCTGCCCTCCTGAGGGGTGGGAAAAGCCTGGAACCTGCAAAGGGAAAGGGGACAGTGTTCTGCTGGGGCTTTGCCATGACCTTGACCTAGGTGTGAGCTCTGAGGAGTGAACTCTGCAGACTCTCTCTGTGCCCGAGCATCCCTGGCCTCTGTGCCACCTGCTGTGAGGTGGATGCAGATGTTTGTCCCTGAGGCTTAGTGCAGTGTGGGCTGCAGGACAAGGAGCAAAGCCTTTCCACAACTGGCAACTGGATGAGGTCCAAAAAGTGGTACCTGTGCTTCTCATAGTGTCTTTCAGTTCAGGTTGGACATCAGGAGGAATTTCTTCACTGGAACAGAGTGCCCAGGGAAGTGATGGAGTCACCATCCCTGGAGGTGTTCAAGAGATGAATGTGGCACTCAGTGTTCTGCTCTAGTTGACAAGGTGGAGATTGATCACAGGTTGGACTCAATGATCTTGAAGATCTTTTCCAACCTAAATGATTCTGTGATTCCCATCGGGCTGATCTATGCTCAGTGTTCTATCTGCTGGGCTGGGGTTGTTTAAGCCTGGGGCAAATGCTTGCACTGGACATCACTTGGAGGCTGCAACACTCAAGAAAGAGCCAGACACAAAGGGGGCAAGAGCCAGGATTATCCCAAACTCCCCTGAGGAGCACCAGGCTCTAACCCCTGGAGTGGTGTTGAGTGCTGTGGCAGCTGGAGCTGGGCAGGAGGCTGCAATGGTTTGAAGGAAGCTCTTATTCCTCTTCTTTGTGCAGCCTCAGTCTGAGCAAGCTGACTCATTTCTCAAAGAGCAAAATACTCAGACAAAAAAGCCATCCCAGAAGTGACAAAACACTGTGTTTTACCTGGGCTGTGCCTCTGCCCCAGCTGGCTCTGCCCTGCCCAGTGCCCAGGGCTTGCTCGACACACTGCTCTTGTCTGCTCAGTGCCCACACTGCTCCCACGAGGCTCATCCATCTGCTCAGGGGCTCCAGCCCGTCCTGGGGCATAGGGCTGGGCAAGGAGCCCAGCTGACTGGGCAGGCTGGGAATGCTGAGGGTGCAGTGCAGCAGCTGAGGCAGATGCAGGGTTAATTCCAAACAAAATTGCCATGAAAAAGAAAAATTCCCTTGGAAAACTGTGATTTGGGTTTTGTAGAGGTGCATTTTCCTGTGGGAAAAGGATGGCTGTGGGAGAAAGTGGGGCTCACTTGTCCCATGGCAGAGAGTGGAGCTCACTTGTCTTGCAGAGGAATGGAGTTTGTGCTGGTTTATTCTGCATTTTGTACCCAGGCTTCAGGTGAGGGTCACATCTGCAGCACCTCTGCACACCCCACCGAGGGGCATGGAGGGCCCGAGGTGCTGCTGAGCACAGTGGCCTCACACATGTCTGGTGCCTGGCAGAGCTTGGCACAAACCTCTCCTGCCTGGTGACACTTGCCAGGGGCTGTTTGGAAATCTTGCCTTCTGCTTGTAACCATCTGTGTTAGGGAACAAATGAGGCTTCTTCAGTGACAATTTTATATACATTTCTGAGCAATAACAGTGCAGCTGCTTCACCCTGCCAGGGACTAGACCCACACTCTGAAGGTTTCTTCATAAAGCTCTTCATACCTAATACAGCTATGCTGGAAAGATCCTATAAAATGTGCCAGGACACAGGGCTCATTCCAGAAACTGTTGCTTATTAAATCATCCGGGTGGTAGAGGAAGAAGCTGATCAGAGATGAACTGATAAAGAGTGGCTCTGGGAGCTGCCTGACCTCAGTGTCATGTTCTGCCCCTGTTTTATCTTTCCCACACATTGCAAAAAGGCTGAGCCCAAAGTGCTGCTATATATACAGCTCTCTCTGCCAGCCTTCTGGGCAGCACAAACCCTGGGTTTACACAGATCTGTCTGGCATTAGAGGATCGAAAGGTTATGTTATTGGTACATTTCTGCACATCCAAACCATGAGTCATCATTTCCAGGAAGCCAAATACTTACTTACAGAGCTGTGATGCAAATCGTGTTTCCCAAATATTGGATTCCTAATGCAACCCTGGACATTGAATCTGGGCACACAGTTTATGAACAGCTGATCTGCAGCAAAGGGTTGAGGTAATGGGTCAGAGCTGCCTGTGAGTTCAGCCTGATTGATGGACAAAGTGATTTTGTTATGAAAAATAAGTATATAAAGGACTTGGATGCTGCAGGAAAACCATAAAGAGTGCACTTTGCCTCCTGCAGGCAATGACTGCAAGTGTGCAGCAGAGCAGCAAACAGGCACAGAGGTGTTTGTTTTCTTGCACACATTTCATGCTGAGACACCACTGCCAGCCCTTCAGAGTGCTGATTGTTATTGTTATTGGTAAGGGTGAAATAGGTTGGAACTAGATGTGCTTTGAAACTTCCGTGGCACCTTGTTCTCCAACACTAACCACATACTGACCCTCTAAGAGCTGTAACTAAAGGGTGCAACAAAACCCAAACACAACTACCCAATCAAATTAAAAAGGGGCAAAACTCCTCCATAGAATAGTCTGGGTTGGAAGAGACCTTAAAGCTCATCTTGTACCAACTCCCTGCCACAGACAGGCTGCATAGCCCAGGCTGCCCCAAGTCCCACCTAGCCTGGCCTGGAACACTCCCAGGGATGGAGCAGCCACAGCTGCTCTGGGTGACCTGTGCCAGTGCCTCAGCACCTCACAGGGAAGGATTTCTTCCCAATATACAAGCTAAACCTACTCTTCTTCAGCTTAAAGCCACTTCCCCTTGTTGTGTCCCTCCAGTCCCTTGTCCCAAGTCCCTCTGCAGCTCTCTTGAAGCCTCTTTAGACATTGGAAGGGACTCTAAGTTCTCCCTGGAGCCTTCCCTTCTCCAGGCTGAACAGCCTCAGCTCTCCCAGCCTGTGATACCTGAGTAGGAAATGCACCTCTGCAGATGGGATGTGTCAGGGAGATTAAGCACTTGTAGCTGAGACTTTCCAGTCTTTATGCCAAGGGGACTAGATCTAGGCCCTCTTCCAAAAGTTGTGTCCATAACTCAGAGCTGGAAAGCACTGACGTTTTCCCTTCTTGTTGAAGCTCCTTGGAGCTGCCAGCTTGGTGATGCTGCTTCTAGCAAAGATAAGAGCAGGACATCCTGGCTTCAATCAGTGTGTGCACAGCAGGGGGAGAGGCAATTCACCTCCTCGGAGCTGAGCCTTGCTGCCTAAGTCCTGCTGTGTGCGAGGGCTGGCTGGGCTGGAGGAACTGGGCTCCCTGTCCTGCTGGCATTGCCTGGGCTCTGCTGGGCAGCTACCAGCCCAGGTGCTGAGCTGCAGCCACACACCATGTGTCCATGCCTGTCCCCCAGCAGGGCTCTGGCACAGACCCCTCTCCTGGGCAATCTGGGGCAGGTATGGGTGAGGGACACTTCCCAATGGGTAGGACACGAGAGACTCTGTGTTTGAGGAAAGGAGAGTTCAGGTGTGCAGACACAAACCATGGCACTGCAGTAATCCTTGGAACAGAGAACAGCACAAGAACTTTACTGTTCATCCGATTCAGCAAACACGGTCCCTCTCCAGGCACCCCTCCAGCCATCCCCATCCCCATCCCCATCCTCGCTGGATGTGTGCACAGGTGGACCCAGACCTGCCAATGGCTTATCTGCAGCCACTGCCAGGGGCAGATAAGAGCAGCCTGGTGTGTGGCTCACCCCTTGCCAGGCTGCTCCTCATTCCCATGGGGACTCGGCAGCCTGACGTTTCTCAGAGCTGAGCTGTGCAGAGCTGACTGAGGGGGTGGATAAGCCTGTTTGTCTCTCTGGGATCCTCTGTGGTGTCTATTCCAGGGTTTGCTGTAGCAGACTCTGGGAATGAGCTGGAGGCTGCCGGCGCTCCCCGGGGATGTGTGTGTTTCCCAGGTTGGATGGCCATGCTCTGGGATGGGGGAGATGCTGTTTGCTGGCAGCTCTCAGCTTTCCTGAGTCTCTGGATCCAGGCTGTTATCTGACCTCCAGCCTGACTGGATGTCACCTCCCAGCTGTGTGAGGCAGGCCCTGGGGTAGGTGCATGCCAAGGAGGCTCTCCCTGTGAATGTGTGCTTCAGCAGGCTGGTCCATATGCCTCACTGTGGTCCCTTCCACCCTAATTGATTCTGTGGTTCTGTTTTCCTGGGTGCTGGAGATGAGGTTAGTTGTTTTACCATTCCCTTACACTGATGCACAGCTGCAGGTGTGCAGAGCTCTGGAGCATGTTACTCCTTACTGAAGACACAAGGACTAGAGTTTCTGAGACACTTCAGTGTGTTTTCCTCTCCCACATCTTCTTTGAGGTCTTGTCAGGAACTTGCAAGGAGTTCCAGGCTCCATCTCATGGTGATGGATTTGCTGGATCACCGAGTCTCTATGACTTCAGTCACTGTCAGTTGGACCTTGCTGGGCCCATGACCAAGGACAACTTCTCCCAAAGAGACAAATGCTTCCAGGACTGAAAAAGAAGAGAGAAAAAAGAAAAAGCAATAAAGAAATCTCTCCCAAAGTTTAATTTTAAGAATGGGAACAAGATAAAAATACAAAAGTAGTTGAAATGGAATTCAAAAGAAAAGCTAAAAGGGTAAAATATTTACAGAAGGCATAAAAACTGTTTAAAGATAAAGTATTAGAGGCTCGGAATAAATATATACAACCAATCCAAAATGTGCTAAAATATACAGAAAAAAAATAATCTGCCATACTTTGGGAGTGAAAGAAGTTATAAGGAGAATGAGAGATTCATCAAAATTGAAATAATTTCCAAAGAAGGAAGATAGAATGGAGAACAAAGTATGCCTGTAAGATGTAAGACCCATAATAAGGACAGGCCAAAAATATTTTTAGGAAAAAATTGCTAAAAGCATAAAAGCCAATAATAAAACATTTCTCCAAGCATAAATAGTAGGAAGTTCATCAGAAAGTGGCCCTGGCTCAGCTCGATGTAGGAAAAGGCAGAAGAAGGTGAATGTTGCAGTGCCAAAGAGCTAAACTGGTGCTCAGTGGGAGAAGGAAGCATCCCACACCATGTCCATCCCTCACACAAACCCCATCCCACAGCCAAGGGAACAGCTACAATCAGTGACCGTTCCTCACGCTGAAATGTCTAACCTCAAGCTACTCTCCAGTACCAACCTGAGCTGAACCTAACGAATGATTTGGAGAGATGCTTGTCCTGAAACCCAACATTCCCAGTGAGGTCCCATTCAGCACAGCCACTGACATCCCCAGGGCTGTGACTCCCACCCCTGTGCATCTCCCCCCTTAGTATCACCACTGCAGCTGTGACACTACTGGGGGCTCTGCCTAGGGTGAGACCTTCCTCACCTGCTTTGCTGACCCTGGCTGAGTTGCTTGGCCAGCATGGGACAGCTGGAGAAGAGAAGGTTCTGTGGAAACCTCAGAGCAACTGCAGGAGCTGAAGGGGCTCCAGGGAAGCTGCAGAGGACTCTTGGTTAGGAGCTGCAGGGACAGGACAAGGAGCAATGGGGTAATGAGATGAGATCTCAGGCAGAAGTTTTCCCTGTGAGGGTGGTGAGACACTGTCCCAGGTTGCCCAGGGAGGCTGTGGCTGCCCCAACCCTGGCAGTGTTCACAGCCAGGTTGGATGAGCCTTGAGCAACCT
This sequence comes from Acanthisitta chloris, assembly GCF_000695815.1. Lineage (NCBI taxonomy): Eukaryota > Metazoa > Chordata > Aves > Passeriformes > Acanthisittidae > Acanthisitta > Acanthisitta chloris. Next base: position 55,980 of record NW_008692127.1, read on the forward strand.
GCTCTGGTGGGAGGTGTCCCTGCCCAGGGCAGGGGTTGGGGCTGGGTCATCTCTGAGCTCCATCCTAACCCCCAAAATTCTGTGACTTTATGACAAGCTGTTCAGGCTGGCAGCCTGGCCAGGGGGCAGAGTCCCACCACAGGTTGCACAACTGCCACCCCACTCCCAAACCAGGTGCCTACCCTTATTTCCCTGGAGGAAAAGGATGGGAAAGTCCAAGAGTGCCTATTGAGAGCAACACAAGGATGTGCAGCTCTTCTGCAGCCTGCAGCAATCCCCACCATGACCCCTTGGTTTGTCTCCCTGCATGTCCCTTAGCTCCTGTCCCCAGTCCCACTGTGACAGTGCTGGCAGCAGGCATTGCAGAGCTCAGTGGGCGCAGCCAAAACTGTGCTGGGATGAGAGAGGTGCCAAGGAGAGGAAGACAAGTGGCAGGGCTCGTGCCCATCCTTGGCTGGAGCCTTGTGCTGTGGGTACCTCGTGTGACCCCAAGCTGTTTTTGCACACAAACAGGTAATGAACTGCTCTTAGTCTGGCCTGGAACTGGAAAATCTTCTGTCCCAGCTGAGCCCAAACTGGAACAGAATGAAAAAAATGCAGTGGTTGGACTCCCTGCTAACAACACTGGGCTCAGAATTAGCCATTACCTCTGGGGAAAGAAATCTGGGGTTCTTGGGCGAGATCATGGAAAACAGCTGCTCAGTAGGGGGCAAGAGAGGGAATCAGATTTTGGGAATGATTAGAGGAGGAACTGGGAGCGAACAAGAAAATGCAGCTCTGCTGTGGCAAGTCCACAGCATCCCCTCACTCCAAGCTGGCTGCTGTATCCATTCCTGACTCTCAGCCTGAGGAGAATTCATTTCTACCTTCTTCAGCTTTACTCTTTCAGCCTAGCCATGCCCAGCAGAGAGACACAGCCCCTCAGAGATGATTCACTTGACTGGGTGTAGACATGCCCATGTCCCAGAATGCTGCAGTGGAGGGCAAAACCTCATCTTGCCAAGGTTTTGCCTGACCTTGTGTTCTGGGCAAGCAGGATCTCCTTGGGGCTTTGATCCCTAGCCTGTTCTCCATTAGGTGTACAGGAGCCATCCTCTCTCCCTAGCAACACAGCCAAAACAGAGCCACATCTTTGCAGGGACATCATAAGCAGAAGTTAGGAGCTTCCCTCTGAGGCTGATGTAGAAAGAGGGATTAATCCCCAGACAGATCTGTTTTACCTGCCATGGCCCTCAGATGAGATGAGTCTCTCTGCAGGATCACACCTACTCCTTGCCAGGAGGTGCAGCCAGGTGGGGTCAAGCTCTGCTCCTGCTAACAAGCAACAGAACAAGAGGTCATAGCCTCAAACTGTGCCAGGGAAGGTTCAGATTGGACATTAGGAAGAATTTCTTCACAGAAAGGGCTGTCAGACCGCCCAGGGAGGAGGTGGAGTCACCATCTCTGGAGGCGTCCAGGAAACAAGTCGACATGGCACTTAGTGCTCTCCTCTAGTTGATGAGGTGGTGATGGATCACAGGTTGGGCTTGATGGTCTTGGAAGTCTTTTCCAACCTTACTAATTCTATGCTGCTTTGCCTCTGTGTGTGTGTGTTGGTGATTATGAGACCAGGGAAACCAGAGCCTCTCACGTGAACACACCTAAAGACGTGCAGCCCTCACACCTGCTCCGTGCTCCTGGCAGGCTCAGGGAGCAGCGAGCCCTGTGTGGTGGCAGGTGCCAGGGCAGCTCTGGCCCCTGGGACTGTCTCTGTTGCTGTAGCCACACGTGGTTAGTGCAAACAGAGGCTCAGCCAACCACCAGCTCTATAGTAACCAACACACACATCTTCCAAGGACATTCAGTTCACTGCCCTGCTTCCCATCCACCCCCACGGCGGGAATATGTAAATAGAGGATATTCTTAGCAGAGAGGATTCCCAAGAAAATGCCATGGCTCCTTGATGCAAGCAAGGATTTAGTACACTGGCATGGGGAAACACTGAGGTCTTCCTAGCGACAGGAGAGCCAGAGCCTCTGACACTTCCCAGCAGCCCCAGGGATGGGCTGAGGCTCTGGGAGTGTTTGCTCTGCTCTTCTCCACACTGGGGAACTTAAAAGGGGCACAGATGGGAATGACATCTCTGACCTTGCCAGTTCTCAACTCACGAGGCAACCGAACTGGTAGAGCTGGAGGGAATCTGGGGCTCTGCTCTCAGCACTTCCTACTCCTGCCTGGCGTCAGTGATGCCTTGGGGACCACAGGAACTTCCCCCATGGGCTGCAAGCAGAGCCAAGACCCTGATTTAGCTGAGCAGCAGCTGATGTCCTCTGGTGTGACAACACACCCCCAGCCTGCAACACATCATTCCAGGACCCGCAGGTGTGGTGGAGGACAGGAGAAGATGGAGTGCAGGGCAGGGGAGGGCTGTCTGCACCTTTGGGGTGTCCACATACCCTCCTCAGCCAGGCACAGCAGCGGGGTCAGTGCAGGGCTGGCTGGGACAGAGCTAGGCTGAATTTCAACCCCCAAAAATAGGGACCTTTCTCTCCCTTGTGGCTGCCATGCAGGGAGTAGAGCAATAAATTCCCCAGGCAAAAGGCATATCATGGGAGCTGTGAAAGCTGGGCACAGTTTCTCTCAACATGCCTGACAAAGATAGACACAAAACTCGTACTTGTCTGCGAGGTGCTGGGGGAGAGCTGGGGTACACAGGCACAAGAGGCTGCAGGGCACAAGGCTGTGCTGCCTGGGGACATGTCACTTGTCCCTGGCAGGGATGTGCTGGGTGTGCAGCCAGGCTGGCAGGAATGTTGGCCTGCCCCTTGGGGTGCAGGGATATGTGTGGTTGGGCTCAGAGAGGTACCACAGGATTTTGGAGCAGTGCAATTCACCCCCAGCTCCCCCCACACCTGGGACAGGCTGTGCTGAGCAGGTGCATGCAGAGCCCACCCTGGCACTGAGCATGGCTTGAAATGCAGTTGGCACCTGAGCTTCCTTCAGGAAGGACAAGGTTCAGCTGGGCTTTAGTATAAAATGCTTGAGTGGCATGTGAAGTACCAGCAACAGCATCTTTGGACTCATTTCTGCTCTAGGGTTGTTTCCAGCTCTGCCTTACTGGAGTGTGTTGGCTCTTCCTGCCCCATCCCACCCTGCTCTGGCTAAGCTCTCCCTCATGTCCAGATGTGCTTGGAGGAAGGCAGAGAGCATGGGTGGTCATGGGGACAGGAGAGGCTCTGCCTGCCTGGGCAGCTATGGCCTGAGGTGCTCTGACACCCTCACCCTGTGTCCCACCTGAGCCACCACAACAAAGTACCAACAACAGCATCTTTGGACTTGTTTCTGCACTGAGGTCATTTCCAGTTTTGTCTTACTGGGGTGTGTTGGCTCTTCCTGCCCATCCCACCCTGCTCTGGCTGAGATTTCCCCCATGTCCAGATCTGCCATGTGGTGGGGACAGGAGAGGCTCCACCTGCCTGCCCAGAGGCGCTGGTGGGCAGCTGTGGCTGCCTGTCCTGCCCTGCAGGCAGTGCCTCAGCGTGGCCTGAGGTGCTCTGACACCCTCACCCTGTGTCCCACCTGAGCTGCACCAGCCCTCACCTCGTGCTCACCAGCTGCCCCACACTGAAGGCTGTTTGCCTGATCCATCCAGCTCCACGTGTGCTGCTTCTCAACATCCTATTTCATGTTTAGTCCCACTTAATAGCAACAAAATACTCCTTCACAGCCTCACTCTGGAAAATGGAGCTATTTGACTAAAAACAATGAATGTGAATAGTTCATGGTCTTCTCGCATTACTCAGAGATTTATCACATCTCTTGCATAATTTAATCTCTACATCTGTGGGACACAAATGTTTTACATTTCTTACATTTATGGGCAGACATGGAAAACATCTGTGCAGACCCAACACACAAAAACATCTGGAAGACATCTCTGCCTTTTTATGACATACATCTCCTGATCTTTTGTCTGGAACAAGTGTGCAGCTATCAGTAGTAGCTTTATGTGTCGGTTCCTGGGCTTCCCGTTAGGGCTCTGACAGGCACAGGGGAAAATGTGATCAGCTCTGAATTTCAGCCCATTTCAGCAACTGGGGAAGCAATTCAGGGAGCTTCCCACCCACCCACGCTGTGAGAATTTGGACCAGGATGGGAACAAGGCAGCCAGGGTTTGCTGCTAAGCCTGTGGACAGGACTGTTTCCTGAAGGTTCAGGCTTGGAGCTTTGCTGAGCAGCTGCTGTCACCTCTGGAGCATCCCAGGGCAGTGTCCCCTTGGTATCACATATATTGCTCCTGCTGTTCTTATCTCAGCCCTTCAGGAGGGAGGTAAGCACTGCCTGAAGGTGGGATGAAGGGCAAAACCAGCACCAGGAGATCTTCTTTTCCAGTTCTGTGTTCCAGGCAGTGTGTCTGGGACCTGCAGGCTGTGTCCAGGTGAGCAAATGCCATGCCATGGCACTGGGCAGTCAGCACACACCTGGGGCTTCCCAGCCACTCCCCTGCCCATGCCCAGCTGCAGTGCAGTGTTTGTTGCAGTGTCCAGTGCAGCCCAACCATCCTGCTCATTCTGGAGCCAGGGACCCTCTTCTGGGGGGAGGGGAGCGTAGTCACCATTCCTAGACTTTGGAGTCTCTGCCAGTTGGCCATGGAGCTGTAGAATAGGCCCTGGCTGGTTTTACTTTAGGAGTAAGGCTGGATCCACAGTGACCACAGATGTGCTGTGGCTGTCACTGTTGGTGTGTGTGGGAACTCGCTGTGGGGGTGACATCTTGGGCTGGTGCTCTGCCCTGAGGAGCAGAGGGTGGAAGAGAGCCCTGCATCACTGGGGTTTGAAATCAGGGAGATGCCAAGTGTTGCCCTTGCCTTTGTACCTTCTGAGAGTCCATGGGGCAGCAGCTTTATACCAAGCAATGTAACAACCCAAAACCTCAGCATGTTCTTTCAAGTTTAAATTGTGACAGTTCTGCATTTTTCCCAATGCCAAAATGTTTTACTCAAATTCTGTGGATGAATTCCCAAACCTGTCTGATTACCTGAGCAATTTCCCTTGCTCTCTGCTAAAATGTGGGATTACATGAACAGATGGGTTTTTTTCCATGGGATGTGATGTGCAAACCCAGATTTTGGGAGACATATGATTTGATCAAACGTAGCTGGATTTTCCCAGAGATAACTGGTTGTGAGCGCTTGCTCCATGATGAAGTGGTCTGAACTTCTGAGTGGTGGCTTTGAGGAGCCTTTCATCATGGATAAAGGAAAATATTTCTCCCAAAGCCTGTTTCAAGGAATCACTGACCTGTGTGAGCCGAGTCCTTGCAAAATCCCCGAGTGGAAGCAGAAATCCTGGCACTCAGACCTGGGCTTGGCAAACTCTAAGCCAGGAAGGGTTTAGAGCAGAGAATGGATGGACATTACCTGTCTGTGTTAATCACATAGCTTGTTTTCCACATTTTTTGGTAATACTTTGTAATGCATCCTGGAATTCCAGGGTGGAAATAAGAAATCAGCACAGTAGCTTTTTCCATCCTTCTCCATGAGCAGGGGGAGACACTCAGAGCACATCATGGCTCAAACGACAAGGCAGTACTGGCAGGGGAAAGGAGAAGTGTCCATATTGTGCCTGATTTCAAGATGTTTTGAGGGATTAAGGCCAGGTTTGAGTATTGCTGGGGCAGGGAATGTGGTGGTGGAAACGCTAAGCAGCAGTGTGGGCTTGCTGCTCCTGCTGGGGGGTTATTGCTGTTTGAGCCCACTCCTTCTCATGGAATGATTCACCCCCACAAGCACAACGCTGGGTATCAGCAGGATCAGCCCCTAAAGAGGCTGACTTGTACGTCCTCCTCAACCTGGGCCTGTGCCCACAGGCTGGAGCAGAGCCTGGAGCCTTGGCAAGCACCAGTGGCTCTCTGACTCCTGAATCACAGCTTTAAGATGACAAAAATTTGCAGCCAAAATGCAGCCAAAGCCCAAATCAAACCGTCCAACCCCCACACTGCCAGGTCAAGGTGACAGGACCAGCCATGCCATGTCCCTGCAGTGAGGGATGTGGGGATGGGATAGTCTCCTGGTCTGAAGCACTGAGAGGACCAGGAGGTTGGGGACATGCCCATCTCAGGCTCCTGCAGAGATGGCCCTCCAGGGCTTTGGGAGCTGGCAGGAATGGTAGAGTCAGAGCTGAGACTTGGCAGGAGAGGTCTGCAGGAGGAGAGCTCCCTGGGGGCAGCCACTGCTCCGCCCAGACACAATACTCCACTGCTTCCAAGCACATTTTTCTCAGGCAGTGCTGGATAATCTACGGGAATGTTAAACACCAAAATGAGTAACAAGCTTGGCTGGAATCTCTCTGCAGGACAAGCAGTGAGCTCCTCTCCAGGGGTAAGCAAAGGGAGGTGGAAGAGGTCAGTGTTCCCAAGTCACCCAAATGGCTCAACCCATGCTGGAAGTGCCTTGGACACTTTAGGGGTTGGATAGTCTGGGGCAGAGGAGACTGGCAAAATCACATCTGTGCGTGTCACTACCTTGCTTCACTGGTGGGAACCTTCTGCCCTGTCCCCTCCACAGCCAGGCCCTGTGCTAAGGCATCCTCAGCTGGAGGAGAGAAGGATCACATGATGTCTCCTCTCTGGGACACCTCTCAGCAAAGGAAATAGTCCTTCCTCTCCCCAGGAAGCAGAGATTAAGGCTCCTGACACAATGGTTCCTATCCCCATCCCAACATCCCTGAAGCTGGAGAGGGAAACCACATTCTGGATCCCAAAAAGCTTGGGACACAGAACAGCACCTCAAGTCACCCAGAAATGACCAGTCTGTGCTGACAAAGCCATAGCCACTGGTCTCCCCTTTTCAGTCTGTGGGACGAGCAGTGCCTGACCAGAGTGATGACCCATCTGGTGACCTGGGGACATGTCTCCTGGGGTTATTTCTCCTCCTGAAGCAAAGGCTGAGGGTGCAGCAAAGAGAGGTTGGGGACCCAGGTCACCATGTGCCCATGGCACACCAGGCAGGGGAAGCACTTCTTGTGCAAACAGAGTCCCTGGTCTGCAGCAAACCTGCCCCCAGGGGGTTGCTCTTGGCCACCCCTGAGCCCCACACGTGTCCAGAGGACGTGGTGGCATGCAGCTCCCAGCTTTGCAGCTGGGAAGCACATCCAGTCAAGGCCAAAAACCTCTGGGGCTATGTGGAGGTTGTGTGGAATTAATTTTTCTCTCACAAAAACACGGTGTTTTTATCTTTGTAATGAAGTGTTCCTGTTTGCCTGGGAATATGACAAGTCTTGTTTATTTATTTTCTTTTAATAACTGAGAAATGTTTACTTCTGAAGGGTTCTCCTGGTTTGCTTCCATGAAAACCCTCCCAAGAGTTCAAGGGAAGAAAGATGAGGTGTTTGTTTCTTGTTTGGGTTTTCTTCATTACGATTTCTGCTTTGGCAAAAACACCTCTGTCCAGCAAGGGCCAAAATATCTGCCCAGTGCCAGGGCAGTGCTGTGGCAGATCTCAGCAGTGCCTAGAGGAGCTGTAGGCAAAAGAGCAGCAGCTCTCAGGCTGGGGACTGGTTCAGGACACTGGGACCAGCATGTCGAGGCTGCTGGTGCTCTGAGCCACTCCAGGAAACCTGCCTCAGATTCTTGGCTCTGTGATCTGGCATTGAACCCCCAAAAGGCACATGGAGGCTCATTATCATTTGGTGACCCAACTCCTGTTTTCATTCCTCATGCCAGAAATCTGCACAGTGCTTAATGCAAACAGGGGAAACACATTCATTGCCCTTTCTAAAAAATGCTGATGTTTCAAAGCCATGGGCAGAGAACTGCAGGAAACTCTGTTCCTGCTGGAGTTATCCCCTGTAAAACCCAGATTTGACAGTATCTTGATCTTCTCACAGGCATAGCCAGATGTGTGGGTCTGCATGGCCATGGGGCTGCTTGTCCTCAGGCAGAACAAGCAAGAGTGTGTTACCAGGCTGAAAGAGGGTAGGTCTGGGTTAGATGCTGAGGAGATGATGAGAGTGAGTTTCCTCTTCCTTGGTCTTGAGTTTTGGGGTTTATTTGCATGTGAATTCAAGCACTTCTGGCACTTCTGAAAAGGCTGAGAGAATTTGGGTTGTTCAGCCTGGAGAAGAGAAGACTCTGGGGAGACCTTGGAACCGTTTCCAGTGCCTAAAGGGGCTCCAAGAGAGCTGGAGAGGGACTTTGGACAAGGGTATGAAGTGCCAGGGCAAGGGGGAATGTTTTCCCACTGCCAAAGGGCAGGGATAGGTGGGAAAATGGGAAGAAATTCCTCCCTGTGAGGATGCTGAGGCTCTGGCACAGGTTGCCAAGAGAAGCTCTGGCTGTTCCATCCCTGGAAGTGTTCCAGGCCAGGTTGGATGGGGCTTGGAGTGGAACAAAATGATCTTTCAGGTCCCTTCCAACACAAACTGTCTGTGACTCTATGACTGTGAGAATTATCTCAGCACAGCAACACTAGAGAAATGTTCCTCTCTTGAGAGTCTTTCTCTGCTTCAGCATCCATCTGTAATCCCCAGTTTTACTCCCTCCTCTGAGGGCTTTGACTGTGATCACAAGATCACAGCTCTGAAGAGCTCCAGCACTCCCTGAATTTCCATCAGGACACTGCTGCATATGAGACAGATCACTTCTCCCAGTTGCTGTGGTCCCGGGGCCTCTCAGCTGGCATGGTAGGTGCCCATGGCCAGCAGTGGTTAGGAGGGCTAAGCTCTGTCTGTTTACTGATGCTCTCAAGGAATCAGGGCTGAGTTACTTTGTGTGAAGTTCCCAGATGGTGTTCAAGGAATACTT
>NW_008692127.1:64787-66382 GCF_000695815.1 Acanthisitta chloris
AAAGAGGCTTTGGGGGGGTTTACAGAGGACAAAAGACTTCTAAAATTCTTCTCTGGTTTATAAGCACTGTGACAAAGTGGGTTCAGCTCTAATCCTACACCAATTTCCCTCTGGTTTCTTGCCACTGACTGATGTGGGCTGAGACCTCAGACTCACATGAGATCAGGATGTGATCCAACCAACATGGATTGTGGGGCATTCTCTGCCCTGGCAGGAGTTCAGCCAAAGGGGAGCTTGGCCACAGTGTGGTTTCCTCTGCCATGTGCTGGCACAGACCTTGGGACCTGCCCCACCGATTTGCAATCTGAGTCAGATGTGAAAGGAAAAGACTATTATTTTAATGAAATTAGAGCTCTGTGCATTGCTGTTGAAGGATAACACATTGTTCTGAGTGTGCTACACTGCCATGAGTGTCGTGACCTGTTAAATCATGTCAGAAAACCCATTTTGAGCAGCTTCAAACACATCTGTCATCTTTAAGGGTTTTGTAATTTCCAGTTTATCACAGCAGAGTGATTTACACTTGCAGCCTTGCAGAAACTGAGACACTGAGAGCGTTTATGAGAGCATGGAGTGACAGGACAAAGTGACAGAGAGCAGGGTTAGAGCAGATATTGGGCAGGAATTCCTCCCTGTGAGGTGCTGAGGCACTGGCACAGGTTGCCCAGAGCAGCTGTGGCTGCTCCATCCCTGGGAGTGTTCCAGGCCAGGCTGGATGGGGCTTGGAGCAGCCTGGAATGAGAGGACCTTTAAGGTCCTTCCAACCCAAACCATTCCATGATTCTATGATTCTACATCATGCTATTTCAATATTCAGCATGTGGGTTCACCTCATGGTTGCCTGACAGGGAGGCTCAGAACCTTCCTGGAATGCCATGGCATCGTGGATCTTTGGCAGTGAGACAAATCTGGGCTAGCACAGCTCTGCATTTTGCTGTGCAAACAAAACCCTAGTCCAGAGGACAAGAAGTGTTAACTTAGGTGAACAATGGCTCTCTGTAGCTCCAAGATGCCTGTTTGAGGAACAGGGTGGAAGCAAACACTTCCTATGGATACAGGTGTGTTGCACAAGGTGGATGCATTGCCCACCTCATGCCCAGCCATAGCAACATGGGCTGCTCAGGGCTTTTCTCCAGATCACTCCATGCTCCTGTCTCTGCAGGATCACTGGATGCATTGGGATTCATAGGAGCCTTGGAAAGACTTCTGTCTCACTAGCCCATGGCAATGTGCTATCCCTAGCTGGCTCTCAGAGCAGGGGGCTGACAGTGACGGGCAGCACTGCTAATCTGTGTTGCTTACAGAAGGAGTCAGGAGCACACAGCCCAAATCCCTGCTCTTCACTTAAGTGAATTGTGTATCTTACCAGGCCTGCAGCTGAAACAAAGTGCTGTCATGCTGAGAGTGGCTCCCCAGCCTTACCCTGTCCTCAACATAAAGATTAAGGGAAGAAATTCTGGTTCAAGTGTTTAAGTGGGTGCCTGTATAATTGAATTTCATGCTTGTTCATTCCCTCTGAAGTGGTGTACACAGGCAGTCACTGGAAAGGGGGAAAATCTTGCTCAAACCCTCTGTGAACTTTCCTGCATTCAGCA
>NW_008692127.1:66435-70414 GCF_000695815.1 Acanthisitta chloris
TTAATAATGGTCCTGCTCAGACCCCTTTGCCCATGGGATGCTGGTGAGAAAGAGAATCACCATGCACAGGCTGCCCAGGCAGTGGTGGAGTCACCGGCCCTGAAGTGTTCCAAAAACATGTGGATGTGGCACTTGAGGTCATGGTTCAGTGGTGAACATGGTGGTGCTGTTGGGTTGATGGTTGAATTTGGTGATCTTTTCCAGCCTTAATGATTATGTGATAATCTCTTGCAAGAACAAGCTCCATAGCGGAGGTGGTTACCTACCCTGGTCTACCCCTCTGCCCACTGCTTTTCCCACCTGCCTGGCATTTAGCTCCTGCAGCAAAACCTGGGTGAATCCATGGGACATGAGGGGCTTGTGCCATAGTTTGGGGTAATGGCTGTGCCTTACACCCAGATGCTGAGGTCAGCACCAAGTGCAGACATGGACTCAGGGTGTCAGCAAGGAAGGTCAAAAGCTGTGCTTGTTCCCAGTAAAAGAAAACAAAAATTATCTGACCATTGGCAGAATTAAAAGGTATTTTCTGCCCATCATGTCATTTGGGCAGTTGGCAGCAGCGATGAGACCAGGAAGGGTGACAGGGCTGCAAGGACTTGGGCAGAGAGGAGCAGTTGCTGTTGACAGAGTGGAGGTGAGAGGAGAGGAGAAGAGAGGAGAGGAGAGGAGAGGAGAGGACAGGACAGGACAGGACAGGACAGAACACGAGGTAAATAGTCCAGTGCTTGCACCCTAAAATGTGCTGGAGGACTGGGAGACAGAGGTGTGTGGTGTTGACACTGTCCAGACTGCAAGAGATTTCCTGTTCCTCAAGGATCCCTCATCAACAACCACAGCTCTGCAGGCAGCAGCACAGGGAGGATGTCCCACAGGGAGGGCTCTGCTCTGCTGGTCAGCAGGAGGGGGTGGATGGCTGTGGCAGCAGAGTGCCTGGGCTGGGGAGCCAGTGTTTGGTGGGCACTGGGATGTTGGTGGAGGTTGGTGGCACAGGCAGCTTTCACATGTCTCCCAGCTGTAGCCCCAGGGCATTTCCCTGAGCCAAACTCTACAGTGCCGTGCCCAGTGCTCAGCTGGGGCGAGACCATCCCTCCTCACTCAGGGGTATCTCTGGCAGTGCCAGCAGCATCTGTTGGAGAGTCTGGCAGGTCTGGTTGAAATCCCATAGCTACTTCTCCCTGCACCTATGCCCTCATTTTACCATCTCCACAGATCCTCCTTCTCCTTCCCTGCCATGCTGCATCCCTGAGGAGAAGAAACTCACAAGTCCCACAGTTAAAATCTTGGGCTTGTAGGACTCCTGGCCTGCCCTGAGGGCACTAACTGGGCAGTGGATCCAGTGGTGGAGCTGATGTTCCCCCTGAGAAAGGCGAGGCACCTCTGTGCTGGAAGTGACACTGAGGCAAGATTTACAGCTGTGTGATGCTGTTGCCAGTAGAGGTTTGAGCAGCACCCCTACACATGACATTTGTTTGTTCGGATGTAACACACTTCATAGGCTCTGGAGGAGTGTGCTGCTGCTGTGACATTAAGCAGCCAATTCCTCCTGTGCTTGGCAGGAGCTCAGCCCTGTGATGTGGCTCGTGCCCAGTCCCTGCCCTAGCAAAGTGCACTGGCATAAAGATGTGAGCAATGCAGGTGACAGGCTCTGTGGCTCTGGCTGATTATCCCTCGCTTTTATGGAATTTATGCTCCAAAAAGTAACTGTGCTCAATCTTGTCCATGGACTTGATTCCTTTCATGTGGTTTGCTGTGCTAACAAGATTAAATCAGTTTCAATAGGCACCGTTTTAATGGAGATGATAAACTTTTATTGAACTCGAGCACATTAAACTGAAATGTAAGCAATAGGTGACTTTAGCATTAGTCTAGAGTCCTTTCCAATCTGGATCAAGCCAGCATACCTTCCCTGTTAAGCAACAGCACCCCAGCACATTTTATGAGCTTCAGAAAGAGCTGAAAAATCCTTCCCCCAAGGCATTTCCCTGTCTCAATGCCTCTGGAGCTGAGGCCGAGTGTTAATGGGAGTCACTCCATGACCTGGTGCTGCAGCCATGGAACGAGGCGTAAACACAGCTAAGTACAGGACTTCACATCTCCTGCAAACAGGAAAGCAGGGGATGGGTAATTTGGTGTTTTACAGCAGCTTTGTCTGCTAATCTGTGATCTGTTTGGTCTGCCAGGAGGATTATTATGGTGGGTTTACTGAAGAAGTGCCAAAAATGATGTTAAATAAACTGTTTACACAGTGTAACTACAGGCTGAAAAGCTAAACACAGAGGCCCAAACTCAGCCCCATCGCAGGTTTGAAGAAAAATAAACTCCTCGACACTTTGAACTGGACTTTGCCTCTCTGCACAGGCTGCTCTGTTTGTTGAATATTAAAACACAAAATTAATGCACTTCCCCCTCGTTCTGGGGCTCTTTCCAAAGGTCTCATGGTTGGAAACATGATCGGATCATTTTGAGCTCCTTGGCTGTCCTTGGAATTTGCTGTGATCACTTTATTCATTATAAAATATTCAAGTTTCAGAGAGACTACAAGAAAGCTCATCATTCTTCAGAAGTGGGTTGTGTAATATCACTGCTGAGGACAGGAAGAGCCAGTGCTGGGGCTGTGCTCTCCAAGGAATTGTAAGGGAGGCCTGGGGGGCAGAGGTTCATGGTGCTCTCCTGTGTGGCACACAGGAGGTTGGTCAGGCAAAGTGTCACCTGCTCCAGTGGATGAGTGATGCTGGAGAGTTCTCTGCCACTTAAAGGACAATTTGGAGGGACACAGGAACTTTCCTTCACTTTTGCCTGTCTTCCATGTGGGTGTTTCCTTGCTGAGGAAAGATTAGTGGTGTCTTGTTGTTTTGGGAATTGCATGCAAAACTCTTGTAATATTGTCTGCCTTGGCTTCAGCAAGGCTTTGGGCACTGTGTCCCACGGCATCCTCAGAAGCAAACTTAGAAGGTTTGGCTGAGTGCACAGTGAGGTGGACAGAACTGGCTGAGCAGCAGATCCCGGAGAGTTGTGACCAGTAGCACAGATTCTAGTTGGAGGCTGTCACTAGTGGTGTCCCCCAGGGTTCTATGCTGGGCCCAGGATTGTTCAACTGATTGATTCATCAGTGACTTGGATGAGGAGTTGATGCCTCCTTAGCAAGCTAGGAGCAGTTGATAGCTCAGAGGGCTGTGCTGCCCTTCAGAGGAACCTCGAGAGATTGGAGACATGGAGAAAAACCACCTGAAATTCAAAAAGGGCAAGTGCAGGTCCTGTCCTTGATGAGGAAGAACCCCAAGCACCAGGACAGGTGACCTGCTGGAGAGCAGCTCTGTGGAGAAGGACCTGCAGGTCCTGGCTAAGGTGACATCCTGGTGCTGGGACTCAGGGCTAGAGCTAAGGTGTGTTCTGGCATGGGGGCCATGGGGGAGTGCCAGAGTCTGGGGCTGCAGTGCATTCCTTCTCCATGGTTCCTCCAGGCTGAGGGAGAGGGGCAATCACTGCCTGCAGTCCCAGGGCACAGCCTGGCACAGCTCTGCTGCAGAGGGGTTGAGAAAACCTGATTTCACACCCTTATGTCATTGGATGGATTTGTCACAGGAGACAAGAGCGGAGCCAGACCTGAAGCCAAAGACCCCTCCCCAAGTAGCCTTGCAGTGCTCTGAAGGCTTCCCAGACAATCCTCAGCAAGAACTAGAGAAAAGCAAGTGTTTCCCCCTTTTCCAAAGGACAGGACTCGCTCTTGCTGTAGCTATCCCAAGTTGTTCAGCCCAAAGGGTTAAGGTTTGGCAGTGCTGTAAGCAACCGAACAATGGGTCATATCATGGAAACTGTCAGGCAACCTTAAATATAGCTGTTATGATCTGCATAGTCTGCAATGCTCTGGAAACCAGGATGAGCAGCAAGGGGAAAAAATTCATAAAGCCCATGGAGTTGTTTAGGTTAGTCAGGAACAGAGAGGACTGAAGGGAGTGCAGAAAGCCAAAGGGCACCCAGG
>NW_008692127.1:70434-79517 GCF_000695815.1 Acanthisitta chloris
CAGGGCCAGGAGCCCACCAGGAGGAAGACTAGGATGAGGCAGAGTGGGAGGCTGTTGGGAAGGGATGATGCTTGGTGTCTGGCTGGTCTGGGAGTTTGGTGGGATTATCTGGCAGCAATGGTGACCCCCTTTTCCCCAGACCTTCTTCTTGTCTGGCCTCTCCAATACACCCAGACACTAGAAAACTGGTTTAGTGTCTGCACAGTCCAACCTGACAGCGAGCCAGGAATCAGGGCTGGGCTCAGCCTTGATGTAGGGGTTCCAGCTCCTTGCAGGGGAGCTGAAATCCTCCCTTAGCACTCACTGGGGGCCGCACTATGTGCATGTCAGCTCCTTCCCCAGACAGCATCCCAAGTATCCCATCTGAGGCAGCCAGCAAACGTGGATTGAACTTGGAGCTTGAAAGCTTCAAAGTGAGTCGGAAACTATTTTATCAGAGCGAGATCAGTGCGAGCTGCAGAGCTGGATGTGAGCAGGAGTGGGGCTGGGAAGCTCTCTTACGGGAAGCAGCTCTCAGTGTGCTGTCTGGGCTCGAGCCTGGCACGGGGAGGGACTCGCGGAGGAGCACTGCGCTGTGCAGGAGGTCAGACCCAACATCCCTTTGGCCTCCAGCTCTACAGGCAGATTCGCAGCTGGAATAGTGTTATAGTCATAGAGCCTGAGTGATTTATACCACTAGAAGAGTTTTTTGTTTCCCTTCTTCCTCCCTTCTTATCCATCAGCATTGACAGGGAGCTGAAGGGCAACAGAAGCATCCAAGTACCCACCTGCACCACTGCCCCCAGCTGGGACACATCCCAGGGAATGGAGCCTCATGGGACACCTCTGCCCTGCTGCCACCTTGCAAGCACCAAGGCAGAGGTTTCTCTGCTGACTCATGGCCTGCCATTTGCTGGCCATGCCTTCAGAGCCCCTTGGGGACAAAACACAGCTCTGGCTGGGTACAGAGGTAACACAGTGAGCTTGGGAGGGAGTTTCGCCTCCTGCCAGTGTCCTGCACTGGTGCCTGTCCATTACTCCCAGAATGCCTACATCTCTCCCCAGTGAGCTGTGCTCATTGTCCCATGAGCTCCTGTGGCATTCAAAAAAAATCCCCTTGTACCCATCTGCTGCCCTCATCCCTAGCTAAACTCAGTGTGCAGATGCCAGGCAGGGACAGGAGCTGCCCTTGGACAGAGCCTGACTCCTGGGATCATTGGAAGATTTGCAGGGGCAGGTTTGGGGCAGGTCCATGCCAGGGGAGAGTTCCAAGGCATGGAGGGACACCCCCTGTGCTACGTGGCACAGCGCTGACCTGAGTGTTTCCACTGGCCTTTTCTTGACCATTTTTGGTCCCTTTCATTTGTTTTTGAATCTGTTCCTCCTCTTTGCCCAAGTTCTTTGTGCTAATTGGGAACTGGCTCCTCTCGGGGTGGGAGGTCTGTCAGGGCTGCCTTATGACAGATTTACTTTGTCTCTCTGTCTCTGCATTTTGGCAGTTTGGTTCTTCTGCAATGTTCTGGATTTGGATTTTGCTTCTCAGTGCTGATATCCTCACAATAGGCAGCCTATGGATTGACTAAATTAAAACATAATGAGCTGGAATGCAACTGGCAGCTCTGCAAGATCCCCATCAGCACGGCAGGGGCTCGTTAGCACACAGCTGAGCTGTGTCTGGGTGGGTCTGAGCCCATGGCCACGGCCTGGCCATGGATGGGTGACACCAGGTGGGATGCAGGTGCCCTGCTCCGTGTGCCACAAGTGATGGCACTAACACCTTGTCACGGACACCCTGCTGTGGGCAGGGGCTGGGGGGGCTCATAGGTACAACATGCTGAGCCCCAGCAAGGGGCTGATGGGTGGGAAGTGTCACTCA
Organism: Acanthisitta chloris; assembly: GCF_000695815.1. Lineage (NCBI taxonomy): Eukaryota > Metazoa > Chordata > Aves > Passeriformes > Acanthisittidae > Acanthisitta > Acanthisitta chloris. Next base: position 72,290 of record NW_008692127.1, read on the forward strand.
GCAGAGATCAGGGTGCAGGTTCAGAAGGACAAGTCAGTGAGCTGAACAGTTGGTAGAAGGCAGGAGATGTCATAGCTACTCTTCACCATGTTGGGCATTGCACTCATCATGCCCTGGGTTCATCAAGCATCTTCGTGACTGGAGTCTTCTCAATCCCATTGCCATGCTATGAGTGCCACCAAAACCTTCTGCAGCTGAGTCCCTCCTGCTGCACAGTGGCTCTGTGTTCATGCCAGCCTTGCACCCTGTATCATCCTTCCCACCGCCTCGTTTCCCCTACTGCAGCTGCAGAGCATCATAGAGGGGTGTATCTCTCCCAGAACACCCTTTCCTGCTTCTACTTCCCCTCCAGAGTTTCCTTTTAGTGAGCAGCCAGTTCTGCCAGGCTCATTTGCAAGCCAAAGGGGCTTTGCTGACCTGCTGCTAGCTTGGTGCAGCCTGGCACATCAGCAAATGGCCTCAGAGGGCCTTGTTCCTTGTCCTGTGGTGGAGGAGAGGCACAGAACACTCGGTTTGTGACGAGCAGCCAAGGAATCGAAGAAAGGAACCTCCGGGTGGTGTGGAGTGTGGGAGTCTGTGGCCAGTGTGGGATTGGGAGAATGTTCATCCCAGCTTGCAAGGCGTCAGGAGGAGATCCAAACTCAGGGCAGGCCCTTGAGAAACAGATGCCATGGCTGGGGCCAGAGCTGTGATGGGAACGCAGACAGGGAGCAAATGGGAAATAGGGAAGCAGGGTGAGAAAGCAGTTTGCTCTCCCTCCTGAGGATGCTGCTGCTCACTGCAAGCTGCAACCTGACCACTAGCTCTGGGGAGCTCTGACACCATCTCTCCTGCCTGCTATGCTTGCCAGCACCTGGCAGCTGCCAGAGGGAAAGCTCTGTGGAGTGTATGGCACAGGTATTGTTTGGTTTGGGCCACAGAGGCCCATCAGCAGCACAACAGGAAAACGAAGGCGACACACGCACGAGTCAGAGCTCACTCGTGTTTCCTGAGCAGCTCTGCCCACCCAGCTGCGAGCAGGGCTGGCCAGCATGGGCTTCTCATTGGGCACACCTTCCCCAGTGCCTGTCTGCAGCTCCTCACAAAAGGAGAAAGACCAGCACATCAGAAAAATCCAGGCTGAAGCAGAGGAGGGACTGGTTAAGGTCTGCCCAGACATGGAGGGATGAGTGGGTAATCACTCAATGAGGAGAACAGCAGGCTGAGGATAAGGGGCAACTGCCACAGAAAGACACTGGCAGTGTGAAGGGCAGGAGGAGGGTGGCTTCAGAGGAGGGAGATTGAGAAACTCCCCCAGAGCAATTTCTCTGGGTGCCCTGAGGTGTATCAGGGCATTTTCCTTCTTGTTTCTCCTGGGTGTCTCACAGTTAGTGAGGCCCTGTTATTCTTGGGGATCTGGACAAATGCTGTGCCCCTTCTCCCTGAGGTCTAGGTACTCAGCTTGCTCATGGGAAGGGAATTTCTGCACAGAAACCAGTTTACTTCCAAACCCAACCATGCTCCTCTTCTGAGGTAGGACAATAGTCGGAGCAGAGGCAGTTTCCAAGGTTGGTCTCTCATTTATTGACTGTGAGAACCATCAAACCTCCCCAGTGCCCATATAATGCACACTAATAACTGAACTAGGTAACAAGCAAAGCCAGAGGGATGGTTGGAGAGGGGACTCAGAGATTGACTCTGGTTAGTCCAAGAAGGGATGTCATCTGGCTTGTCTTCCTGCAGAGAGCAGTTCAGAGTGTTTCCCCAAGTGAGTACTGCAGAGCACGTATTTTTGGTGGTGGCTTTGCATTGATTTTTGAGTTGGCAATGGGAGGAACTCCTCCCACAGCCCTGGTTGACTTGTTCCAGTGCATTTTATTCTGCATCAGATCTTTAAATTAACCTAATGATCAGCTTGATTAAATTATGGTAAATCAAGTAACAGCTTCATGTCAGCTTTCTGGAAAGACATCAGTCTGGTGTAGCTCTGAACCTCCCAAATCAGCTATCATTCGACTAGCTATGTCTCTTCCAATCCCAATGGGGATTTGGGACTAGACACCCTCCTGAAGTCCCTCCAACCAACATTTCTTTGCTCCTATTAATAGTTTGCCCTAGGAGAGTCAGCCCTTTACACGGGCTTCAGCTTCTCTGGGGACCTCTCTGCTCAGCTCTGCTGCTGGCTGGAGCTGTTTGACCAGGGCAGCACTCTGATTTCACCTCACCTTTTCACAGCCACACTTGAATAACCTTCCCAAGCAGCCCTTGCTGACCCCCCAGGTGCAGCCCTGGGGGTTCCCTGTTTGTTTTGCTCTCTGACAGCTCAGCACATGCACAAGCAGCGTGCGAACCCATAACTTGCACACGCTGAAATCTCGTGGTGTGAATATCCACCTCCAGCAGCTGCATGGAAGCCTTGTCAGCCAGAGCAGCTGTCCCTGCTGCAGGCTTTGCACAGTGTCCTGCCCCTCCACAGTCTTCCCCAAGACCCTGAGACCCCTCAGTGTGGCTGCTGCACAGCCCAGGGTTGTGCTGGCTCATCCCTGAGCCAAGTGCCCATTGGGACTTTGGACAGGGAGAGAAGTGGCAAATCCTGATGCTCTGCAGGATGGAAACTCAGGGAAGCCTCTGGCAGTGGATAGAAAAGAGGAGAAAGAGCACCATGCATGTGTCACCAGTGAGGAGAACTCAGGGTATGAAGAGGAAGAGGCCACTGGAAGTGTCTTGGTTGCATGTGGTGATGTTTGCATGACATCTCCTGCCCACCCCGACAGGCAGGAGAGTGGGAAGCTGCTTTGGAAGACAGTGCAGCCTCCAGGAGTGTTGCTCACACGAGGCTGATGATCCCCCAGGGAACCACAGCGTCCGGAGGAGCTGAGGTGGGGCCATGACCTGGTGCTTATAGAGAAACTCGGCAGGAATTAGATCTCTTCCATAAAATAAACTGTGCAAGTCTCTAATTTCCAAACAAGCCCCAATGGCCCCTTTCCCTGAGCTGTTCTGCTGTGACTAATCACACTGGTAGGTGTTGGGTCAAAGTCAACAATGGTTCTCCACTAAGGTCATTCACTTTCTCTGTTTACACTGCTAATTTTATCACTGCCCAGAGTGGCTAATGGTATTATTTATACATTTAGCAGTGATAAATGTGGATGCTAAATAAAGGCTCCCTGGCATTGGCAGGGGGGGGGGTGATATGGCACATCCAAAACTTTATCATCAAAGGAATTAGCACCGTGGCTAAGGAATTAGCTTTCCTGCTTTTCTGCAAAGCTGAACGCTTATGAATGGGAAGTGGTGGCAGCAATTAGCCTTTCCTGATAACAAAGCACAATGAGCAGTGCCTTTAAGAGCTTGGATTTCACACAGCGCCCCAGGAGGGCAAAGGGAAATCCCCCAGGGTTGAAAGTGCTGATCCCTCCAGGTGTGTAAAACAGGAGCTGTGGGAGAGCAGAGACAGAACTGCCCCACTGCAAACACTCAGCCTTCCATCTGGAAACTGCTGGGAGCAGGGATGCACAGCCCAGAGAGCGCTGAGGTTATTGCAGTGCTCAGGCAAGGCTTCTCATTCCTCTGGAAAGATGTTTACTTCCTAGGGAAGCTCAGAGCCCACGTTATTGCCGTGGAAATCTGGCTAAGAGCCAGGCAGTTTGACCCAGGGATGCCACGGGGGTGACTCACTGCACTTGCAGTTTAGGAAACTCCTGTCACTCCTCCGGTCTGGATGACAACCTTCCATGCTTGGACCACATCACCCAGGATGCTCCACGAGGCCTTCCCTATGAGCTGGGCATGGTGAAAGTCCTTGGCTGTAGCCCAACCTGACTCAAGCACCATGAGGCCCTAACAAGTCTTCTCTAATTGGAAAACTCACCCTCTTCCAGTGAGAGATTATATTTTAAGAAACTTCTTGTGACATTTGATTCCATCTCGAGAGAAAACTCTTGGCCTTTTTTCATCTTGGAAAAGGGACATGGGAGCACAAAAGGGGTCTCAGGGCCAGGGAGGGAGGGAGATCTATTCTGAAGACATCGTGTCTTTGGCAGCAGAGGAGGGGCAGCAGTTAATGTGGATTGTGGAGAGGGAAACAGCAAACTGCTATCCCAGAGCTGTGGTGTGGCAGGAAAACAGGCAAAGGGAGAAAGCACGAAGGGCCAATGTGCAGGAATTGAACTGTACATCAAGACAGTGTCCATAGCTGTGGTGGGAAGACTGTGGATGTGCTCTCAGATCCTCATTCCTTGTACTGTCAATAATGTGTCACAGCAACCCAAATCCAAAACTTAAGCATCCTAAGGTTTCCTGGACCCTGATCTTCATTTAAACTAAAGCTGTCTCATAGAGACACTGCTCTCCAGGCTACATAACTGTGAGCACAGCCCAGTCTCGGGCCCTGGCTGGGACCTCTGTGCTCTCTGCACATCTGCTTTCCTTTCTGCCCTGCACTTCCCTTTCCCAGTGTCTCCTCTATGGTGAGACAGTGAAGGTGACTCTACAGATCCATGGACTGGAAAGGAGCAGAGACTTCATTCATGACAGTGTATGTTTTCCAGGAACATCTGCCTGGATGTAGGATGTGGTTCTGGGGGTGCTGTAGGTCCGTGATTGCACAGACTAGGGGTGTCTCATGAAGGATCTTGCCCTGGCAGAGGCTGGACAAGTAACCACAGTGGTGGGTGCATATGTGTACAGCCCACAGCCTGCTTCCAAATTCACCTCAGGTGTGAGCCAAGGGAGCTGAAGTGGTGCCAAGGTTGCATCCTGACCTTCTCCAAGCATGAGCTCCTCAAACCCCAGCCCAGTGAACCGTGCAGGGATGGGCCTGTGATTCTGCTGCTGCAGCTGCTGTGTTGCTATGCTTCAAGTGCTGCTCCACAGATCAGTCTGGATATATCCTCATCCCCATGGATTTATTCATACCTTATACCAGTTTCACTGAGGGCAGGATTAGACTGACAAAGGTCTGGATTTAGTTCCGGAGATCCCCTGGGCTTGGATTTCCTCAACACAGGTTGCCTGCTGCTCCCAGCAGGGTGTAGAGCCTGAACCACAGAGTTTGTTTTGCTACCACAGACAGGCTGTGTGGGGAAATTTATCATCTCTGTCCACGGAGGCCTCCTGTGGCAGAGCTCCTGCCTGGCAGCACAGATTTGGCATTTACTAGGGACCAGCCAGTGGTTTTGGCACTGCACCGCTGGGCACCCCCACAGTTTCTGAGCAGCCTTTCCTCTCTTATCACAGTGACTGAGCTAGAATCCTGTAGTGGAACATTATTTGTAGTCAAAACACTTTATGACGTTGCACCTAGACAGCAGTTTTTGGAGGTAACTGTGAGCAGGGAGTTCCAGATGTAAGAGGTGAAGAGGGACCTGCTTTGGGTGGTGATGCTTGGTGCTCTGTCCCTGGTGTGACACCTGACCAAGCAGGGTGGTGCTGTGCCAGGCAGGTGTTCACTGCCATGGGATGCAGTTCTGATGGTCCATCAGGACACAGAGTTCCAGTGTGGATTGGAGGTATTTTCTCAGTTTTGTAGAATGCAGTAAGTCTTAGCTGCTTTAGGTTCACATAAAGATGCTTTCACTGTGGGAATAACAGAACCTTCAGAGAGGGTTGCTTGTTGCTGTGCTTGGGCCCCTTTCCCTTGGAAATGGTGACCACATCCTTGTCCTCAATGCAATGTGTCTTGGGAGTGGTGGGTGCATGACACAGTGCTGGCTCAGCCCTTGTCATGGGGTTCATAGAGCCATCAAGGCTGGAAGAGACCTCTAAGATCATCCAGTCTGACTGCTGGAACCCCTAAACTCCAAACCAGATCCTCCAGCACCACATCCAGACACCTCTGAAACACCTCCAGGGATGGTGACTCCACCACCTCCCTGGGCAATATCCCAGTGCCTGAACACCCTCACAGGGAAAACATTTCCCTACCATCTCCTCTGACTCTGCCCTGGCTCAGCTCAAGGCCATTCCCTCTCTCCTCTCCCTGCAGCCCTGGCAGGACACACATCCCCCACCTCTCTCCAGCCCTGGCAGGGAGTTGCAGAGAGCCATGAGGTGACCCCTGAGCCTCTTCTCCAGGCTGACCAACCCAACTCCCTCAGCCCTTGCCCATGTTTTCCAGCCCTTTGCTGCCCTCGTTGCCCTTGGCTGGACTCGCTCAGTGCCTCAATGGCCTTTGGGCAGTGAGTGCCCAAAGCTGAGCACAGCACTGAGCTGGGACCTCCCCAGTGCTGAGTGGAGGTGAAGAGCTTGAGGAACACCAGTGCCATGGAATGGGAGGTCCAGATCTGTCCAGCTCCCCCCAGATGCCTGCAAACACAGTCAGTGTGGGCACATCCTCTGCTGCCAACCTCCTGAGAGCATGTGCTGTGCCAGCTGCAGCCGTAGCTGCAGGGTGGCCCAAGTACCCCTTCTTGCTAAACACTTCCTCGGGGTAGCACAGCCTGGCTGTGCTCAGGTCCTGTCCTCAGGGCTGGAGTCAAGAGCTATACATTGTGTTCTCTGAGCCAGCACATGAATGTAAACAGCAGGCTCCAAAACAGTGGCAGGAGAATTAACTGATGCTATATGCTGCTGCTTCATGTTTTCTTTGGAGTTGAGGAATAGGTTTTGGAGAGATTTTCCTCCCCATTTTCTCCTCATGCCCTTGGACACAGCTCTGTTATCCCCAGCTGACTTGCCTAAGCCTATAATCCCTGGTGCTCAAGAGAGTGAGAAGAAAATAGGATTCCGAGCCCAAATGCCTCATGTGTCGGCCTCTAGAAGATTCTTACCATCTGCTCTGGCCACCAAGCAAAGGGATTGAGCTCATTTTGTATCCTGTCATGTAGTGCTGTTGTGCATAAGAGGCTGGAAAGGCTGTGGTGGGATCTGTCTGTCCCGAGTTTGGCATGGGGACCTGATGAAGCCCTGGGAGTGCCACACACCCCCATGGAGAGCTGCTCCTCACACAGTGCACCTGAGCATCACCTCACAGAAATGTGGCAGGCAGATGCTGTGTTCCCACCTCAAGTGGGAACTTGAGTTTGGTGTTGCAGTTTGAAAGCATTTATCCTGCAGGCTCAAAGCTGAAAACATGCCAGCAGCCATCCTGCTGCTTGAGGTCAAAATAACTAATCACCCAGAGCATTTATTCACAGCAAACACTGACCTGTGAAGGGCCTCCAAGATCATAGCCAGTGCTTCTAACCAGCCAGAGCTCAGAGAGCATCCTGGTGTGCCAGGGGCACCACGCTGGCTCCTCTGTGTG
>NW_008692127.1:79540-83381 GCF_000695815.1 Acanthisitta chloris
CCAGCTGGGAAGCTGCTTTCCCACCCTCTGTGTTTCCATATCACTTGAAAGATGTCAGGATGGACCTTTATTACTTCTGACACTGTGTGTTGGTTTGGTTTCCATGCTCAGGTACAACCTGTAAGCAGCTGTTGGCATGGAAGAAATTCTTATTTATTGCTAGTTGAGATGAATTTCTCTATGTGCCTCTTTTCAGTGAAGTCTGTGGTTGCCTTATATTGCAGCCTCTGTGTTTCCATATCACTTGAAAGATGTCAGGATGGACCTTTATTACTTCTGACACTGTGTGTTGGTTTGGTTTCCATGCTCAGGTACAACCTGTAAGCAGCTGTTGGCATGGAAGAAATTCTTATTTATTGCTAGTTGAGATGAATTTCTCTATGTGCCTCTTTTCAGTGAAGTCTGTGGTTGCCTTATATTGCAGTGAAACATGAATTCACCACCTTAATTTAAGATGCTGTCAGAGACCTGGACCCAGTACGGCCAGGACTTCCCAGAGCCTGCAGACTCTGAGCCCTGTTTAGCCACGGTAACAGGCACTGCTGCTGGGGTCCAACACAACAGGGCTGTGAAACCTCCAGATGCTTTCCAGCATCCCTGCACAGTTCCAGGGAACAGGCAGCACAACAAGCCTTTGCTGTTCAGAACAGAGCCCCAGATCCCTGGCTGCGAGTCAGGGGTGGCCACAGGGCAGAGATCATGACCAGGAATGTCTGAGTGCAGCTCTCCAGCACTAGCTCAGAGGAAAATGGGGTCCAGCCACACACTCTGGGGAAAGGAGCAGCCACCACCACCCTCGGCCGAGGGGCTGGTTCTGTGGGGCTGGACACCTCTGCCACAGCTGGCACCATCTCACTTCCACCGCCAGCAGTAAGCCCTGCTCCTTCTTTTTCCACTAAATCAAAGATTCTTCTTGTAGAAATGTGGACTTATAAACACTGTTCAGTCACTTCATCATCTTTTCTTGGAGAAGTTAAATTAATTGACTTGCTTTAATCTCTCACTAAAACATGCCCTTTAGACACAATGTTTTGCTGTAGCTCTTTTCTGAACTCTTTCAAATTTTTTTCATGTTTCAGTATCTTAAAAGAAACTCATAAGGCTAAAAATGGGAAGAGTCTTCCAGCATGGTCTTATCAATGTCATAAACAGATAGCTTTGATACCGCTCTGAGTCAGTGCGACCCTATTCCCACTTGGAGACAGGGCATCACTTGGGCAGTACTTGCTGATGTTGCCAACAATGACCCTGAGGTCATTTTGAAGGTCATGACTTTAAAGGGTGCAGTGTACTGTCCTGTCAGTGACATCTTCATCTTCCTTGCAAGTATAAAATTCATCTGGCTTCAGTCCAGAGAAGGGCAACAGAGCTGGGGAAGGGTCTAGAGAATAAGTTGTGTGAGGAGAGGCTGAGGGAGCTGTGGGGGCTCAGGGGAACCTTCTTGTTCTCCAGCTCCTGCCAGGAGGTGCAGCCAGGTGGGATCAGGCTTTGCTGCCAGGGAACAAGGGACAGGATGAGAGGAAACAGCCTCAAGCTGTGCCAGGGGAGGTTCAGGCTGGACATTAGGAGGAATTTTTCTATGGAATGGACTGTCATGCATTGGAAAGAGCTGCCCAGGGAGGTGTTGGAGTCATCATCCCTGGAGGTGTTCAGAAATAGTCTGGACATGGCACTTAGTGCCATGATCTAGTTGAACAAGGTGGTGATGGGCCACAGGTTAGACTTGACCTTGGAGGTCTTTTCCAACCTGAATGATTCTATGGCTCTACATTGAATACTGGAATGCCTAGGTAACCAAATCCTCAGTTACCACACCTTTCATGAGCTAAATGCTGATGTTTGTCTACTACCACACTTTTCTTCAGCTTTACAAACCACAGCAGGAAACATTTTTTCCCAGATCACTGTTAAAGAGTTTGTTGTGTGGGGTTTAGAGCATGGCACTAACATTCTCCCCCTGGAGAATCTCAGGAACAGAACATCACCAAGTTTCAGTGTTCAAGGAAGGCCAGTGTGTCAGCTGGTACATTTACAGCCCAAGCTCCATGCAATTCTGTCTTGAATTCATGCTTCAAGAGCAGAAACAGCTTTTAATTGTCTCTGAGTAGTCTTGGATGAACTTGCCCCAATTTCATCTGGGAGTGATGTCGAGTTAAGAGCTGACAGTTTATTCTATGCTCTGTAAATATTTGTACACTGTTGGCCTTTTCCAGTGCTTTGGAACAATATTCCAACTTTTGTTCAAAATAAACACCAATAGGGAGGAGCCCAAGGACCAATTCCTTACAAACTCTTGGGTGCAGATTTCCAGGTCCCAGCCATGTGTAAGGACACTCTGCTTTCCATGTCTCAGCTTCCAACCTGGGACCACTTGGACCGGTTGCATCAGCGGCTGCTGTTTTCAGTGTGAAGATGCCACCTTGGGGTGTAGGCAATGGAAAGGATCCAGCACATAAACCTCTGCTACAGTGAGAATCCTGACCTAGAGATCTCTTCACACTCTCAAGTTACTTTTAAGTCTCACCTTCCACAAAGACACTGCCAAGAGCTGTAGCCTGGGTCAGCATCAGGCAGGGGAGAGGACAGATGGGAACCTCCAGCAGGTTGGCCAGTACATAGACAGGATAGGAAGAACATCATCTAACAGGAGCTGGGGATGGGGTCAGTGGTGTGTGAGGCCTGGGGTGTCAGATATATGGGTGGGAACAAAGATTGTCCTCCAGAATTCAGGGTTGATTTTTTTCCCAACTATGTCATTACTGTTTAGGGTTTCATGCCAAAATGAAGAGCTCCAGTTCTGCACAAAGGCTGAATAAGCCTGAGAAGCTGAGGAGGCATTGCCTCCATCTGGCATGAGGTGTCTACCTTGACACTAGATGGTGAGTTTGTCACAGTAGCCAGAGGCACACGGCCTGGCCACAGGAGAACAGGGAACATGAGGAACATGGACACCTTGTAGACCCACTGCCCCAAGGCAGGGACACCTCCCACCAGAGCAGGTTGCTCAAGGCTCATCCAACCTGGCTGTGAACACTGCCAGGGTTGGGGCAGCCACAGCCTCCCTGGGCACCCTGGGGCAGTGTCTCACCACCCTCACAGGGAAAACTTCTGCCTAAGATTTAACTTATCTTCCCTCTTTCCATTTCTCCCCATTGCTCCTTGTCCTGTCCCTGCAGTTCCTAACCAAGAGTCCTCTGCAGCTTCCCTGGAGCCCCTTCAGCTCCTGGCAGGTTGCACTGTCAGCTCCACACAACCTTCTCCTCTCCAGGTTGAGCAGCCCCACTGTGTTTGGCACCTCTGACCTCGGTATGGCCACGCAGTGTGAACATGAATCACTGTGCTGCAGCTGGAGGATGCCCTTCCTCCTCCAGGCACAGAGGTGCTGATGGCATTCCCAGCACAGAGCAGAGAGCACAGGCTCTGCCTTGCTGGAAAAGACTGACAGAGAGAATGAGGAGAGGAAAGCAAACATGCGTCAAACCCCAGGGAAACACTGAGCAAATAGCTGAAGAGCCTGGTACTATTATTCATGATGTTTCTAGTATTATATAATGGCATGAGGTTAAAATAACACACTCAAGTAAAGAAAAAAATGACCTACAAGATACCAAAGCAAAACACATAAGGAGGACAAGCATCTTTGGCTCTAAATCCTCCGGAGGAGGCTTGATGAGGGAACCCTCCTCAGCTGCATCTCCCCAGGGGTTTCTTGCAGTCCTGCTCTGGCTTTAAGACATGCAAAGCCAAATGCAGGCATTAAAACATGCAAGTTTTCTGGGGGTGGGAAAGGTCTTTTTTCAGAGAGAGCTCAGAGCAACCTGCCAGGAGCTGAAGGGGCTCC
>NW_008692127.1:83413-87392 GCF_000695815.1 Acanthisitta chloris
AGGGACTCAGGGTTAGGAACTGCAGGGACAGGACAAGGAGCAATGGGAGAAATGGAAAGAGGGAAGTTAAGTTAAATCTTAGACAGAAGTTTTCCCTGTGAGGGTGTTGAGACACTGGCACAGGTTGCCCAGGGAGGCTGTGGCTGCCCCATCTCTCCAGGGGTTTCATGCAGTCCTGCTCTGGTTTTAACACGTGCAAAGCCTGATGCAGGCATAAAACCATGCAAGTTTTCTGGGGTGGGCAGGGAGGCAGGCAGTCTCCCCTTGGAGGAAAGGAGGAAACCAAGTACAGACCCAGACACTAAGGAATAAGTTTTGGGGAGAGCTTATTTTTGGGGTCTGGCATGGTCAGTCACCCAGCTCCTTGGGCTTTGTCAGGACTCTGAGCCCATCATGCAGACATCCCAAGGCAAGGCTCTTTCCACAGGCTGCTCCTTGCTCTGAGGGTGCTCAAGTGTGTGAACTAAGGCCCCACTGCCATGGGGCAGTGCTGCTGGAAGAGTTGCAGCCTGCTGGGGAGGATTTATAAGACATCTGGGGGGTCAGCAGCCCCCCACCCTTGGCACTGCGAGGCATGGACCATGCGGCTTGGGCCATAAATCTGGGCTGTCTTCCCACCCCAGTACAGCTGGATCCAGTCCCTGGCTTGTGGGAGCCACGTCCAGGGGCAGTGTGTTCTCAGCAAGAGGCATGGGGGAACTGGGAGTGAACGTGCCATGCACGACTGCAGTTGGTGTGGAGAGCTCGGTGGGTCCGTGGTGAGAGGCAGGAGAGAGCAGCAGGTTCAGTGGTCCTCCCCTCACAGGGAGGGCTGTGCCCTGCTGACTGCCATCCCTGTGCCAGCGAGGCTTTCCCAGGGACACATTCCAGTCTCCTGGGTCATGGCAGCTCACTTGGACATTGTTTTGATAAAGCTCCCAAGTGGATCTCTGACAAAGTGCAGCCTGAAAAACAGCAAGTGAAACCCTCAGTTCCTTGAAGTCAATGGGATTTCTGCCTTGCAGCGCTGTGGGATGAGGATTTCTCCTGGTCTCCCCTACTCCCCCCTTGGCTGAGATGTCAGTAGGTACAGAGCAGTGCCAACCCTTTGGGCCCCCAGGAATTTTAGGTGCATGCAGATCCCACAGGGATAAGACTGGATGGAAAATGTGCAAATGCTCCCTTCTAGAACCAAGAGGGATGCAATGGCACGAGCTGCAGAGCTGGGAAATGCCAGACTGCATCTTCCAAGTGATGGGGAAGTTCCCATGATCATTGGAGAAGCTAGCCCAGAAGGACTGGGGGGACAGGATGGGAAATCACTGCCTCTTGGTTTGGACAGTGGCTTTAATTCCCTGTGATGCTTATTCCTTCAGACACCTCCACCTGCTCCAGGTTCCTGGGACTTTGTGAGGCCAGAGCAGTGTTTGATGGCTGTGCTGTGCCTGTGGTTCCTCCATGGCTCCGACAACAGCTGACCCTGCTGCCTGGCACAACACGAAGCCCAGCTCAGCTCCCCAGACAGGGTGGTCAGCAATGTCTCTTCACTGACCTCAGCTCACTGCAGAGGAAATTCTCTCACACCCACAGAACCCAAGCACTCCCTGCCAGCTCTGTCTTGGCTCTCTGTGTCACAGCTCTCCATGTCACATGTGGTACAATCCTGTCTGCAGAGCTGAAATCCTCCCCTTGTCCTCTTTGTCCTTTTCCCCAAGGTAGGCAACAATTTTTTAACCTCATTCTTGGATGGAAAGTCTTCTCCTGATGTATAAGATGAGGTGTCACTTCCACAAACTCTCCTTTCTTTAGCAGGAAATCTCTCCCTGTCTCAAACTCTCCTTAGCTGGATGATCATTTATCTTTGGGTTTCCACTGGGTTCATGTTTCCTGTTTTCTCCTTCCAGATTGTGATCCCTAACTGTAGATATTTTACAGCTCTGCTTTACTTCCCACATATCACTGCAGAGATAATCTCTGAGCAGACAGTTTCTTTTTCCTTGGTAGTTATTGGAAAAAAAGAGTAACTGAGCTATCAAAACACAAGTGTGTCTTTGAAACCAAAAAAGCTCCTCTGCCCATGCACAGAGTCATAGGATCATAGAATTTTAGGGGTTGGAATGGAGCTCAGAGCTGATCCAGCCCCAACCCCTGCCCTGGGCAGGGACACCTCCCACCAGAGCAGGTTGCTCAAGGCTCATCCAACCTGGCTGTGAACACTGCCAGGGTTGGGGCAGCCACAGCCTCCCTGGGCAACCTGGGACAGTGTCTCACCACCCTCACAGGGAGAACTTCTGCCTCACATCTAACCTAAATTTCTTCTCCTTCAATTTGAATCCTTTACCCCTTGTCCTTTCACTGCAGTTCCAACAATCCTCCTGGCTCCAGCACATCGGGATCTCTGCACTTCCCAAGTCTTTCTGTCTGCTTCTCCTTTAAGTTCCCAGGAGCTTGCTGGCAGTGCAGGCAGGGCTGATCCCCTTTTACCAGCAGAGAATGCCTTGCTCTTGGATTTGTTGATTCCTTTAATCTAAACTAGAGTCATTCACCCAGAAAGTTCAAGGCTCTGGAAAGGTGACGCCTTGGGCCTCGTCCCAGGTGAATGTTCCTGAGCCCTGCCAGATCCCAGACGGCTAACGGCTTTCCAGTGCTGCTCAGGCCCAGCACTGCTGGAGTCAACTGCTATAAACCTGCCACAGGGATGAGAGCTCATGAAAGGAAAAAGAGCCTCCTTATTGCCTGTCTGCTTGCCTGCCTGTTCTGCTGCTTCCCATCATGGAGTGGCCTCGGGACTCCCACATGGGATGTGCTGCAGCAGCAGCAAAGATGTGCACACAGAAAGGTTCTCACAGCAGCTGGGCCCAGCCCACATCACAGCACTGTCACTGCTCCCACCACAGCCATTCCCATTCTCCTTCCCCTCCTTTTGCTTTCTCAGTGGTGACAAGTTTTCTGGTGACACCTTTGCAGGAGGAAAGGCATGAGACATGGAAAGCTGTAGTCCATAGACTCATAGAATGTTTAGGGTTGGAATGGAGTTTAGAGATGATCCAGCCCCAACCCCTGCCCTGGGCAGGGACACCTCCCACCAGAGCAGGTTGCTCAAGGCTCATCCAACCTGGCTGTGAACACTGCCAGGGTTGGGGCAGCCACAGCCTCCCTGGGCAACCTGGGACAGTGTCTCACCACCAGAACAGGGAAAACTACCTGAGATGTCATCTCAGTTTCCCTCTCTCAATTTCTCCCCATTGCTCCTTGTCTGACTCAAGTTCCATCACCCTCTTCAGAAGGTGTGAAACCCCAGGACACACTGACAGCTAGACCCTACAATAATCTGTGTTAATCCACTGTCCCACTGCATGGAGGCAGCAGGAGGGACAGGGATGGTGGGTGGCAATTCCAGTGGGATGGAGAGGTGTAATCCCAGCAGTAAGCCCTGTGTCCCACTCTGCTTCCTGGTGCCCTGGAAAGGGGCAGGACATGCAGTGAACATGTCATAGAATCATAGACTCATAGAGGTTGGAATCACAGAACCATCAGGGTTGGAGGAGATCTCTAAAATCATCGAGTCCAACCAATAACCGGTCACTGCTGTAACCCCTAAACCCTAAACCATATATATCCTTCAGTGCCAGATCCAGATACCTCTTAAACACTTCCAGGGATGGTGACTCCACCACCTCCCTGGACAACATAATGCCTGACCAAATGTCACCAATGTCAGTGCCCTACAACAGAGCCAGGAGCAACCCTGGCTTGTGGGTGCCCTTGGAGTGCACCCCTGCACCAGGGCAGGGCTGGCAGAGGCACAGTACATGCAGACACAGTGTGTGCACCTCTGAAGAGCAGAGTCCTGAGTTCTTGGCAGGGCTGGCTTCCACCTCCTGCATGATTATAGCCCGAGCTGCAGAGCTGGAGCTGAAATTTCCACACATGGTCCTTGTCGGCTTGTTCCCCAGCAGCTCTGGGGAGCTGTCTCTGCCGCCCGGCACGTAACTCTTTC